>NC_092335.1:585737403-586044038 GCF_046630445.1 Rutidosis leptorrhynchoides | reverse complement strand
CATGTCGTCGGTCGGGTTCCACGGTTGGTTATAGGCAAGGTTGGAGATCTCGGATTTTGGGGAGATCTCGTTTGGACATTTTTTGGGAGATCTCGGCATCTCAGAAAAATCTCAGGGAGATCTCGGACGTTGACTTACGTTGACTTTTTAGTTTTTATTATATAAATATATACAAATAAATGAATATATGTATATTTATATACATTTTTACCAGATTTTACAAAACAATCCAAGTAATGAGCGAGAAAATCCGAAATTTTACGAGATTTTATGAGAAAATTCGAGAAATGAGCGAGAAAATTCGAGAAATCGTGACTTTGACCAAGTTTGACCCCGTTGACCGAGAAATCTCGCGAGATGGACATCTCGTCTCGGCAGCTTTCCAAAAATGAGATCTCGGGGAGAACTCTGGGAGAAATAAAGAGATTTACAACACTGGTTATAGGTGTACAGATAGGCTTGGTTGGGGTCGTAGAGAGTAAATGGTGGTCGCATATCGGGCTGGTGTGGCGGATAGTAAGAAGGTCGGGTCGGTACGTAGTTATTTGGTACCTGAGGTGATAGCTGGCTCATGATCTGATGCTGATGATAGTGCCATCTATCATGCTGTCGTTGCCTGGAATGCTCGTACACATTCTCGGCGTGCCACTGCTCGTACTGACTATGTCTAGCCTCGTTTGTCATTTCTACCTCATCTATACGCTGTTAAACGTCAGTAACATCCTCCCTAATGACATCCCTAATGTCATCCACTTCCTTCATTTCCTCATCTGAACCTCTCTCTACCTGTGGATGAGGGCCCTGATATGGTACTGCCTGATTGCGTCTGCTCTTTAATACCTTTGCACCCTGATAGACCCGCAATCCTAAAGTCTCAACCTGTTCCCTACATACCATCAGTGGACCCCCTTGATCCCTATCTATACCCAAATACTCTCTAATGAGAGTAACAAAAATACCTCCTCCTATTATTCCCCCGTCCTGTATTCCTACCACCATTTTGGACAGATAAAAACCAACACAGTAGGGGATATTAACAAAGCTTCTAGTGTTTCGAATACACTTAAGGTAAAATAAATAGTGTAAAGTCATTTTCTCCTTGTTGTTACCTCTTTGTGTAATCGAATTAGCTAAAAATCTATGTATAATACGAAGCTCTGCTTTGTTAATATCTAAATAGGAGTGTCTTCCTCCCCGCGTAAAAACATTATAATTTGACATACGCCTCCAGATGGCGTCAGCGTCAAAATTCCTATCTACCCTTTCACCATGATAAATCAAATTTGTACAATTAGGTAGTAGTAATTCACCAGGAGTGTAAATCTATAAAGCCCTGGCCATGTCCAGCATGGACATCCTATACATCCTACGGTCAAGTAAAAATCTAAGAAAATTCCTATCGTCTAACCTAACTACATCTGTATCAAGTGATATAGTACTCATAAGCTCAACACACCACTCTTTATATACAGGCCTACGAATGGTGAATAAACGTTCCCAATTGGGAAAAGAAGAATTCTCATACCTTTGGATTAGATGCTGACTAACTGAGTTAGCTAGTTGGACCCTTTCCAAAGGCTCCCAATCGATTACCCTCGGTACTTCTACATTTTTCGGTACCAGTTTAAATTTGTTACTTTGGTACGTCGGTTAATCTCTCCAACTTCGATCAAATCTCAAATTGGGATGCAACTGTTCTTCATGAATTGTTGGGTGTTCTATTATTGGATGAATCGGAAATTGTACGTAGGCATTAACATATTCTTGTTGTGGATCATAATATGGTATGTGTTGATCATTATGATATTGTTGTTCTTGTTGTTGTTCCTGTTCAGGTTCTGGTTCATATTGTGGCTCATATTGCATTTCTGGATGTGGTTCATTTTTAGGTTGTATGGATGATGATGCACCGCCAGATTCGGTATATTTCTGCAAAACACATTAAACACAAAATTTGTGCATCCAAATATGCATTAGTGTTAGCAACATAACAAATTAAAACAATTATAATAACATGTTTAATCCATATTAAACTTATACTCATTTTCATATTTTTATCAATTCTACGCTTTTTCAAATAAGCATATATGAAAATGTTTACAAAGTTCATAAGCATTCAACTCAAATAACATGTTAAAATTACCATTACTAGCAATTAAAGAAGTTTCAAATGGCATTTACATCAATTTAATCAAGTTCATGAATTTTAGACTTAAAAAGTCCACTTTAATTCTCAAAAATCATGTTTAGGATCAAAGTTTGGATCATTTAGTTACCTAAACATGTTACACTACTTAATTTTGTAATAATTCATGACAAAAATCAGCCATAACCTGTTTATATCAAAAAAACCCAAATTGCTCAAGAACACAAACCCTAGATTTCTAAAAATTTTGAAGTTTTTGGCTTCAAATCATGTTAAATAGCATCAACCTAGGTTATACATGCATAATATACTAACAATTTATCTCTAATTACACTAGAAATTAACAAAATTAAATTATTGCAAATAATTAAAATTATCACAAAAATTAGGAAATTTATGAGTTTAAGGGTGAAATCTTTACCTTCCTGCCTCCCCATCTGAATATAGGCATGATTATAGCGGATTATTGTGAGAAATTTGGTTGATTTTGGTGAAAAATGACAAATTTTTTAGAGGGTTTTGATGGTTGTTCGTGTATGTGTGTGTTAAATGTGGGGAAGACAGAAGCTCATTGGGACTTTTGTTCCTGACCAGTTATCTGCCTCCATGTGATCGCATGGAGGTCCCTGTTTTTTTTTTTAAAGGTTGAGGGCGTTTCGGATCGTTGTCCTAGTCCGTCTCTCGACAAAATTTTAAAATTTATCACTTTTTAAGCGTCGTTTTAAAAGCAAAGATTTTTGGGATTTTTTTTTCATACTTTAATTCAATAAGATTAAAATTAATGATAATAAAATTTCTCGTCCCGCCCTCGGGTAAATCAATTTCGGTTCAACGACCTAGTCTTCAACTCACGACGAATTTTAAATATCAAATTTTTAATTTAATAAAATAAAGTAAATTTTTTTATTTTTTTAAAATTCACACCAAACTTAAATTTAAAATGCATAAAATTAAAAATTCATATAAATATCATTAATATTTTGGTACATTAAATTTATAAACTTATATTAAAAATATTATTTTTAAAATATTTAAAAACTTAAAAATATTGGTTTTAAAAATTTACAATAATAATTTAATATTTATATATTAATTTTAAAAAAACAAGGTAAAAATTCAAATGAAAAATCTTTTTGGTCTTTTATCCCACTTTTACAATCAAATATTATCAAAAATATACGCCCCTCTTTTGGGTAAAGTAATTTCGGCTATATTACCTAGTTTTACTCCTGACGAATTTCTGAAATATTTTGGATTTATTGATTAAAGATATTTATACCTTAAGAATAAACGATAAATTTCACAGTGATGTAATAAATTTTTGTATGATACCAATAATTTCAGTTTCGCATACATAATTTTATTGAATATCAATTTAATACTTTATAGGGAACGATTCAGCGTTTATTATCAAAAGGTTAAAAACAATATATAAAAACAAATAAAAACTGTACATACTTACCTGTGAGATAGAATTCTCAGAGACCTGCTTTAGCCGACTCATAGGAGAGTCGTGTGATTTGGTTTTCCATAGCTACATAAGGGTAACCTCGATTCTTTAATAACTTTTCTTCTAAACATATGAACGATCCTTCTCTGCATAGAGTAACAAATTCGGTATTTGAATATGTTTGATTGTTCGAACATTTACCTTCGTGTGACCATTTTCCGCATTTATGACATCTTTCAAGGTGTCGTGCTCTTCTTTTTGTTGCGGATTTTGATTTTCCTTTCACAAAATGTGTCTTATGATGATCATCTTTCCTGAGTTCTTTTCTCACTTCGTCCATTTTTCCTCTTATGAATGATACCAGTTCACTCGAGAAGATGTTATTATTACATTTAGTAATCATAGCGTGTAGTAGTAGACTATGGTTCAGATCAAAGGAATTCTTCATCTCGTAAAACCTAAAAGAAATAAAAATTCAGAATGGAGGGAGAAGACTAGTTCTTTAGGGTCTGCTAGGGAAAGACCATTCGGATTCCATTCTCGAGAACTATACGAAAACAGAATATCTAACTCTAACAGAAATACATATTATCCTAAAAGATTCAAATCTTCCCACACTTAGTTAGCTGTGGTGTTGAAATTGTGATTAACTTCATTGTCAACTTCCATTGGACCATGTATGTAATGTTTAACTCTGTGACAATTAACCTTAAATTCAATCCCATTTGAATTTATTAACTCTACTGTTCCGTATGGGAATACTCTTTTGACTATGAATGGTCCAGACCATCTTGATTTCAATATTCCAGGAAATAGCTTGAATCGTGAATTGAAAAGAAGAACCCTGTCTCCTTCTTTAAATTCTTTTGAACTTCTGATTCTTTTATCATGCCATTTCTTCGTTCTTTCTTTATAGATTAACGAATTTTCATATGCTTCATGTCTTAATTCTTCTAATTCTTTTAGTTGACTTAACCGTAGACGTCCGACTTCATGTAAATCAAGATTACATGTCTTCAAAGCCCAAAATGCTTTGTGCTCAATTTCTACTGGAAGGTGACATGTTTTTCCGTAAACGAGTTTAAAAGGTGTGGTTCCAATTGGAGTTTTGTAGGCTGTTCTAAAAGCCCAGAGTGCATCCTCCAATTTCATGGACCATTCCTTCGGATTTGATCCTACGATTTCTCTAGAATACGTTTTAATGCTCGGTTGGTATTTTCAACTTGTCCACTTGTTTGTAGATGATAAGCGGTTGAGATTTTATGAGTTACTCCATATCTTTTAAGAACTTTCTTAAGTTGATTGTTACAAAAATGAGTACCTCGATCACTTATTAAAGCTTTCGGTGTTCCGAACCAAGCAAAAAGAAGTTTTAAGAAGTTGACTACAACTCATGCATCGTTAGTTGGGAGAGCTTGTGCTTCCGCCCATTTAGATACATAATCAATGGCAACTAGAATGTAGAGATTATTATGAGATTTTGGAAATGGACCCATAAAGTCAATACCCCAAATGTCAAATACTTCACATATTTGAATGACATTTTGTGGCATTTCATCACGTTGACTTATTTTTTCGGTCCTTTGACATGCATAACAGGATTTACAAAGAAGATGTGCGTCTTTAAAAATTGTAGGCCAATAGAATCCAGCGTCGTAGACTTTTCTTGCTGTGAGTTGCGGCCCATAATGCCCTCCTGTTGGTCCTGTGTGACAATAGTTTAAGATTTAACTAGCTTCATTTCCGAATACGTATCAGCGTATTATTCCATCGGGACAACTTTTAAACAAATGTGGATCTTCCCAAAAATAGTGTTTTATATCACTAAAGAATTTTTTTCGTTTTTGGTACGACAACCCTTTTTCAAGGAATCCACATACTAAGTAGTTTGCATAGTATGCAAACCATGGAATTTCATTATAATCTATCTTCAATAGATATTCATCAGGAAAGTTATCTTGTATGGCCGATTCATTTAGAACATCTAATTCAGGATTTTCAAGACGAGAAAGATGAACAACGGCGAGATTTTCTGCTCCCTTTTTGTCTCGGATTTCAATATCGAACTCTTGTAGGAGTAAGATCCAACGGATTAATCGTGGTTTTGCATATTGTTTCGAAAATAAGTATTTTAGAGCAGAATGGTCGGTATAGACCACCGTTTTAGCTTGAACGAGATATGAACGAAATTTGTCAAAAGCAAAGACAATAGCAAGGAGTTCTTTTTCAATAGTTGTGTAATTCATTTGTGCTCCTTGTAATGTCTTACTAGCATAATAAATAGGTTGAAATCGTTTTTCAATCCTTTGTCCTAAAACGGCTCCCATCGCAAAATCACTTGCATCGCACATGAGTTCAAATGGTAGATTCCAATTTGGAGTTATCATGATAGGCGCATTAGTGAGTTTTTCTTTAACAATATTAAAAGATTTGATGCATTCATCTGAAAAGATGAATGGAGCATCCTTTTCTAGGAGTTTATTTATAGGAGTGGCAATTTTAGAAAAATCTTTTATGAAACGTCGGTAAAAACCGGCATGCCCTAGAAAACTCCTAACTCCTCTAACATTGGTGGGATGTGGAAGTTTAACAATTACATCTACTTTAGATCTATCTACTTCAATTCCTTCCTTTGAAATTTTATGACCGAGAACGATACCTTCTTTAACCATGAAATGGCATTTCTCCCAATTAAGTACTAGATTTGATTGCTCGCATCTAATAAGCATTCGTTCAAGATTAACTAGACATGATTCAATTGTATCACCGAAGACTGAAAAGTCATCCATGAATACTTCCATGCATTCTTCTATCATGTCATGAAAAGTCGCCATCATGCACCTTTGAAAGGTTGCAGGGGCGTTGCAAAGTCCAAATGGCATGCGTTTGTAAGCAAAAGTACCCTAAGGGCACGTGAATGTGATTTTCTCTTAGTCCTCGGGTGCTATTGGAATTTGAAAATATCCGAAAAACCGTCAAGAAAACAATAGTAACTGTTCCCGGCCAACCTTTCTAACATTTGATCAATGAAAGGTAAGGGAAAGTGATCTTTTCTGGTGGCGTCATTTAATTTTCTATAATCTATACAAACACGCCATCCTGTTACAGTCCTAGTAGGAATAAGCTCATTTTTTTCATTTGTGATGACAGCCATGCCACCCTTCTTAGGCATGCATTGAACTGGCTTACCCATGGACTATCAGAGATTGGATAAATTAAACCTGCATCAAGCAGTTTAATAATTTCTTTCTTAACAACATCTTGCATATTAGGATTTAGTCTTCGTTGGTGTTTCACATAGGTTTTATGACCTTCTTCCATAAGGATTTTATGTGTGCAATATGAAGGACTTATGCCTTTAATGTCATGAATTTTCCATGCAATAGATGGTTTATGAGCTTTTAGCACAAAAATGAGTTAAGATTTTTCATTTTCCATAAGAGAAGACGATATTATTACAGGTAATTCAGATTCACCATGTAAATAAGCATATTCCAAATGGTTTGGAAGTGGCTTTAACTCTAATGTCGGTGGTTCTTCTATCGATGATTTGTATCGATATCTGTCTTCTTCTTTTAACAGTTGAATTTCTTCTGTTGTTGGTTCATATTCATTAGCCATGAGTGCGGCGAAAATTTCCGCTTCATCAATTGGTTCAGTTCCTTCTCCTAAAGAACATTCTCCTGTTCCTTGTAATTCTGGAAATTCTTCTAAAAATTCTGCATGTGAATCTATAGTTTGAATATAATAACATGTATCATCTGCAGATTACGGTTGTTGCATGGCTCTATCAACTGAAAAGGTAACACTCTCGTCCTCTATACTTAGGGTCAGTTTCTTACCGAACACGTCTATTATTGCTTTAGCCGTGTTTAACAATGGTCTTCCTAATATGAGAGGAACTCGAGAATCTTCTTCCATGTCCAGAATAACAAAATCTACTAGAAATACTAAAGTACCAACTTTAACTAGCATGTTTTCCATTATCCCTCTAGGATATTTTACTGATTAATCGGCTAGTTGTATGCATATTCGTGTTGGTTTCAATTCTCCAAGGTCTAGTATAGCGTATAATGAATACGGCATTAAATTTATACTAGCACCTAAGTCTGCCAATGCTTCTATTGAACTAAGACTACCCAGAAAACATGGAATTGTGAAACTTTATGGATCTGATAATTTTTCTGGTATCTTATTCAACAGCACTGCAGAACAATTAGCATTCATAGAAACAGCCGAGAGTTCTTCCATTTTCTTTCTATTTGTGATTAGATCTTTCAAGAATTTGGCATACCTAGGCATTCTTGAAATTACATCAATGAAAGGAAGATTTACATTTATTTGTTTAAATATACCCAAGAATTTGGATTGCTCGGCTTCAAGTCTTTCTTTTCTTATTTTACTCGGGTAAGGAAGTGGTGGTTGATATGGTTTAACATAAGGTTTAGCCTTAACTGTGTTATCTTCATTAACCTTTTCAACTACCGGTTCTGTTTCTTTTCCTTGCTCAGGTTGTGGTTCTTGTGTAGTAGGAATAGAGTCATCAAAAATTTCAGATATTTCAGGTGGTTTAAGTGTAATACCACTTCTTGTGGTAATGGCTTTAGCTGTTTCATTCCGGAGGTTAGCACTTGTATCACTAGGTAGACTTCCCGGTTTTCTTTCACCTATCAACCTTGCTAGGTTACTCACTTCTTGTTCCAGATTTTGGATTGAAGCTTGTTGATTTCTAAATGCTTGAGCATTTTGTTCATTGGTTTGTTTCTGAGATGTGAAAAATTGAGTTTGAGATTCAACTAGCTTCGACATCATATCTTCTAAATTTGACTTTTTATCATCGGTTTGTGGTGGTTTAATTGGAAAAATAGGTCTTTGCTGATTGTAAGTATTATTGGATACTTGTTGATTGCTAGGACCTTGTTGGTTGTTGTATGGAACATTTCGGTTATAATTCTGGTATTGATTGTAGATTGGTCTTGGCGGTTGATAATTATTCTGATAATTATTTCCAGGCCTTTGGTTCATGTATGAAACATTCTCTCTTTGTTCCATTGTTTGTTCAATACTGAGACAATCTTTTTTCAAATGTGGTCCTCCACACTGCTCACAACTAATTCGTATTGAGTGAATATCTTTGGTCATCTTTTCCATTCGTCTCTCGAAAGCATCTATCTTTGTGGAAATGGAATCAAAGTCTTGGCTAGAATCGGCTCTAGCTGCTTTAGATGATCTAACGATATCTTTTTCTTGATGCCACTCATGTGAGTGGGAAGCAGTGTTATCAATAATTTTGTAAGCTTCAGTTGCGGTTTTCTTCATAATGGAACCACCAGCTGCTATATCGATGTCTTTTCTTGTAGTGATGTCGCATCCTTGGTAGAATATTTGTACTATTTGATAAGTGTCTAAACCATGTTGCGGACATCCTCTCAACAACTTTCCAAATCTTGTCCACGCCTCATATAGAGTTTCATTTAGCTTTTGTGTGAACGTAACAATTTCTCCTTGAAGTCTCATGGCTTTAGATGCCGGAAAGAATTGTTTAAGAAATTTTTCAACTAAAACATTCCATGTATCAATAGCCCCTTCAGGTAACGATTCTAACCAATCTTTGGCTTCTCCCTTTAAAGTCCAGGGAAATAACATGAGATATATTTGTTCATCAAATCCTATTAAAGGTACGAAGATGTTCGTTTGGATCTTCCTTCGGCGCACCACTAAATTGGCATTGATTAGTTACCATATGTAGGATTTGTCCTTTGATTTCATAATCTGGTGCATTAATGTCTGGTTAAGTAATTGCTTGACCTTGACCAGTGCGTTTAGCTCTCATTCGATCTTCCATACTTAGAGGTTCCATATTTTCCATAATTGAGTTTGTTGAATCTGAATCACTAGAGGATTCTGACTTAATGGTTTCTTCCTCAACAATGTCTGGATGAGTGATTTATGGTTCAGGAGGAATGATTAATGATTCAGGATCTCTGAATTATCCCTGAATATCCTCCGGATTCTCAATTGTGAGGTTGGGTTCAAAAAATGGATTATCGGAAATTTGAATTGGAGTACTTGGTCGACTAGATGACGATTCTAAAGAAAAATCAACGGCGACAATATTGGCTAGATGTCTTGATCGAGTTACAGGTGGTGAACGTATGAACGGTGGTGAACGTTTTGCTCGGTGCATTCACTGAATATCCTATTAGTTATAAAAGATAAAAATTATATAAGTTATCAAATTAATAGACTTTTCTAATTTTGCCCACGTTTCGAATAGCCAATAGATGCAGCAAGTAGCCAGGACCCTTTAAATCGGAAGCCCACAACTCGCCACTAACAAATCCAACTATTACTACGAACCAGAAAATTTTGGATGTCTATCAATTTAACCGCTTAAAATATTTTTTTTTTCGTTTTGAAATTTTAGAGAAGAAATAGAAAATTTTATGTCCTAAAACTAGAGCGTCGAGAAATAAGAAGGAAAAAGAGTGCGTCGAAAAATGTCAAAAAATAAAAGGTCGAAAAATTAAACGTCGAAAAAAATAATAAAATGCAGCGTCGAAACTTAAAAGTCTAAAAACTAAATATTAAAACTTACGTCTAAAGGAATTAAAGCTTAAGAGGAATTCTATATCTAAAACGGCAATAACTTAAAAAGGCACTAAAATTTATTTAAAACTAAAGCGATAAGCGACGTCGCAAAATTTTAAAGCGTCTAAGTCTTAATCTAAAGAAAAAAACACTTAAGGGATTTTACGACAAAGCCTAGAAATCTAGAAATATAAAATGGTTACGGCAAAATACTAAATTTAAAACTAAATACGAACGATAAATATACAATTTTACGAATTAAACGATTAAAAAGATACGAAATATAAAACCTAAAGTTATGAAAATACAATTTTTATGAAAATATTATTTTTATATTATTAATTTTATAAAAGTATTAATTTTAAAACTAATAAAACTAATTTAAACTAAATATTACAAATTAATTAAAACTAAAACTAAATATTAAAAACTAATTAAATAATTAAACCCTAATTAGGGTTAATAATAATAATAATTATTAATATTTCGTAATTAATGCTGTACGATGTTTAAACCTGGCGTGTTAGATAGGATCATGCGATAGCATGAGTTCTACGTGTATGGGCCATGCGATCGCATGGATTCGGATACCAGGCCAGGTCTTGGGCCGCTTCAGTATTGTGGCCCGATTACAATTTTAATTATTATTATTTTTTCCGTTTTTAATTTATATAAAATATTTATATAAATAAAAACTTATATTTTAAAAACTACCTATTAGTTTTTGTAACTAAAAAAAATACAAACTTTTTAATTTTAAAAACGTAATAATATATAGTAATATATATATATATATATATATATATATATATATATATATATATATATATATATATATATATATATATATATATATTTATTTTTCTTTTTCTTGTTTTTATATTTTTGATATTTAAAACGTATTTTTATAAAAGTAAATTAAGACTTAATAAAAATCTTTTTTTTTATATATAGCGTTTCGCTTTCGGGTCCCCGGCAGCGGCGCCAAAAATACTTGATGTTAAAGCAGAGGGGTACGAAATAGTTATATTTTTATTGCGAAATACTATTAAATATGATACAATTTTACACAAGTTATTTATGTATTTATAGAGTGGATATACCTAAACCTTGCTACAATACTATAGGTAGTGTACCTAATCGTACAGTAGTGTAGTTTTTAGTAAGTCCGGTTCGTTCCACAGGGATACAGTAAACAAGTTTAACGCTATAATTATTTTAACCTATAATTGTAAAAATATATATATATATATATATATATATATATATATATATATATATATATATATATATATATATATATAAGTAGTATTATTATTATAAAAGGGGGTTTTTACAGTTTAATGATCGGTTTGTCGATTTTATGTCTTAAGTCGCAGTTAAAACCTAATGTAAAAATTTAAATATAAATACAACTTAATTTAAAGTGTAAAGTAAATGACGATAAATAAAAATGTGATAATTAAAAGTGCGATAAATAAAATGACGGTAAATAAAATTGCGATAATTTAAAAGTACGATAATTAAAAGTGTGATAAGATTTGAAATAAAGGAATTATGCTTATTTAAACTTCCGTAATCATGATGTTTGACGTGTTGATTTTAGTTTATTACCATGGGTTAATTGTCCTTTGTCCTGGATTATTCAATATGTCCATACGGTTTTTGTCCATAACAGTCCATCAGTCATAAATATAAAGTGCGAGTGTCCTCGTCAAATTATCCTTATACCCGAAGTCAAATATTCTAACTAATTGGGGACTTAAACTGTAATAAGGTTTTAATACTTTATTATCAATTACACCAACTGTCCTTGCATGTAATCCACCCCTGTTTTAATGAGTCCATTGACTATTAATCCATTCACATGTCCGGTCAAATGAACGATTATTAGTACTTATAAATATCCCGCCCATCGTGTCCGATCGAGTGTATGTGGTTATTTATAATTACGTCCAATTGTAAATCTTTATATTAAATTAACGAACTATCATTCAGTTAAACAAATATAAAGCCCATTAATAGTCCATAGTCCAATTTCTACAAGTGTCGTTCTTTTGTCCAAACCCCAATTATGGTCCATAGCCCAATTACCCCGTCTTTAATATTTAGCACAACATCACGATTACTTCGGATTAAATAAGCATAATAATAACTTAGCTACGAAAAATTAATTTAAAAGGTTGAACATAACTTACAATGATTAATAATAGCGTAGCGTTACACGGACAGAATTTCGACTTACACACTTAAAACATTCTCCACTATAACCTTATTATTATTAAAATTTAATATTAAAATTATAATTAAAATATAAATATTAATATATATATGAGAGTGAGAGAGATTGAATTAAAAGGTGTATTAAGTTCGGCCAAAACACGCGAAATTTATAGATGTGGCCAGAGTTTGGGAGCCATGCGATCGCATGAGCTTTGTTTGTGACGCCCCGTACTAAATGCAAGATAAAGTAATTAAGTGCGTGACCCTTAGGTCGTTACAAATCATAGTTTTAAAAGTAATTAAGTTTGAATGCAAGATAAAGTAGTTCATGCAGTGACATCTCTAAAGCGGCGGGTGTCTACAGCAAGACTAGTATACAGCGGAAGCAACCTTAAGCACCTGAGAAAAACATGCTTAAAAACGTCAACACCAAGGTTGGTGAGCTATAGTTTAAGTATAACAGTATGTAAGGTAGGCCACGAGATTTCAGTACTACAAAGAGCGTTTAAAAACAGTATGATAAAGTATATGTTAACCGTGGGCACTTGGTAACTAATTTAACGTTTATACCCCCTAAAAGTACACTTGGAAAGTGCGTATGTTTACAAAGTATTAAACACCCGTTAAATGCTAGCGCTACTAGCCCGAGTGGGGATGGCCAGAGTTTGGGAGCCATGCGATCGCATGAGCTTTGTTTGTGACGCCCCGTACTAAATACAGGATAAAGTAATTAAGTGCGTGACCCTTAGGTCGTTACAAATCATAGTTTTAAAAGTAATTAAGTTTGAATGCAAGATAAAGTAGTTCATGCAGTGACATCTCTAAAGCGGCGGGTGTCTACAGCAAGACTAGTATACAGCGGAAGCAACCTTAAGCACCTAGAAAAACATGCTTAAAAACGTCAACACCAAGGTTGGTGAGCTATAGTTTAAGTATAACAGTATGTAAGGTAGGCCACGAGATTTCAGTACTACAAAGAGCGTTTAAAAACAGTATGATAAAGTATATGTTAACCGTGGGCACTTGGTAACTAATTTAATGTTTATACCCCCTGAAAGTACACTTGGAAAGTGCGTATGTTTACAAAGTATTAAACACCCGTTAAATGCTAGCGCTACTAGCCCGAGTGGGGATGTCAAACCCTATGGATCCATATCTAAGATTCGCGTTCATCGGTTCAAAAACCAATGACTAAACGTTAGCGAGCTAAAGGGAATGTTTATGCCGTTCTATAACCCACACATATATAAAGTTTAAGTACTCATGCCTAGTATGTAAAATGTAAAATGCGCATGTATTCTCAGTTCCCAAAATAGTTAAAGTAAAAAGGGATGCAATAACTCACAATGATAAAGTAGCGGTAAAGTCGAGTCGGGAAATAAGCAAGTACGTAGGTCCGGAAAGTCCTCAACCTAAGTCAAATAGTACTAAGTCAGTAAATCATCCGAATTGGTTTAAAAGTATGTAAATAAGGTCTTAAGAGTCATCATCATTCATCATCAAACAAAAGGTGTAAAGTAAGTTTCGTTCATGAAAGTAGTTTAAAAAAAAAGGCTGAGTTCTGTCAGTCACCACGGCCTCAATACCTACTGAAATAAGGTGAGACCAGTGGCATGGCTCCGTATATGAGTCCTTTAGTTGTGTTAAAAATCCCAGAAGCAAACTCGTCTTCGTTTGACCGTGGCGATGGTCTAAGTGCAAGTAGGTCAGAATTTTCAGCACAACGTTAAAAGACATAGTGACGATCGGAGGGCCATAAATCCTAAACCGTAACTCGGATTAAGACGAGTCCTAAATGAAAAGTTATCTACTCGAACAGAGATATCTGAAAATCATCTTTACAGTAGCCCAGGTCATACGGGTCAGACACAGAAACAGTAAAACAGTAGGTCCGGTGGGTTCTTGGTGTTCGATGCTTATCACGGTTCTCATCCTTGATGCATATAGCTTCAAGTGTACAACTCGTTGACGTGTTTACATCATCTTAACCAAGGTTTCACAATCATAACATTTGTGTAAGTCTAAGACATGTAGCACAACTCAATTAAGTGTTGTATGTAGTTCGATGAACCAAAGTTACATCAAAGTCTTAGATCCGACACATACATGAACTATAAAAGTAATATTAACCAAGTTTTGACTATTATGACACAAGTGTAGGTCTAAGACATGTAGCACAACTCACTTAAGAGTTGTATGAAGTTTGATGAACCAAAGTTACATCAAGGTCTTAGATCTAACACATACATGAACTTTAAAACTAATATTAAGTTACAACTTGAAAATAAACTTATAAAATAAATATCTTAAGTTGTAGAACATAGTTCTTAGTTAGATCTTGAAGATCCTAGACCCAAAAGTCTAGATCTAACATAAGTGTACCAAGTAATAATTAAAGAAAGCTTACTTACATGTTCTTGAACTTTTAAAGTTAATTTTAGTTCAAGAAAGTATGAGATCAAGACTAACTTGTAATACTTGACCATTTAAACCAACAAACATGAAATTAAAGTACATAATATAAAGAAATAAACTAAGTAAACAAGTAATAAGTTCATGGGTTTCATACTTTAAAGATTCAAGCCTAAGTTTTGATCTTTAAGAAAGTAAACTTTTAAGTTTACAAACATGATTCACAAGTATGATTTTTACAACCATGAACTTACAATCTTTAGAACTTTAAAGGTAGAACATAAACTAGTAAGTTTATGTTCTTGAGTGTTCTTGTAAATACAAGATAAAAGAAGAACAAACTAGTAAGTTTGATCCTTGATAACATGTAAGTAAATAACAACAACTAACAACTACAAATAATTAACAACAAAGAACAAAAGATGATGATGATTATGTGTATATGTAATTCGGTTTTTAGACAAGGAAAAGAGAAGAAGTTTGCTCATATTACTTACAAGACTTGAGAGAGAAATGAGAGCAATGTTGCAAGTATTTTGTGTGTGTGTTTGAGAATGAGAGAATGAGAGTGAGTAAGTAATGAAAATTGAAAATAAAACTCCCCTTGTTAACACCAAAACCGACGGCTAGGGGGATCAAAAGGGAGGAACGAAAAGTCTATGAGGTTCTAGCATGTTAAAGCTTAAAAAGTTGGTTAAATGGGGTGGTTTCATGGGGATAAGGTGGTAACTATATTCTATACCAAGTTATATCATCTAGTTGTAACTTAAATGATACTTACACATTAAGATGGGCTAATTAAGTCCATTAAAGTGAGTAGGGTGGGCTCTTTAAGTCCATGAACACTAATTCAAGCCCAAGTTCAAGTAATTAACAAGTAAGTCCAATAAAGCCCAAGTAATTAACTAGTAACCATAGTTAATTAAAATGATTAATAAAACTTAATCATGAATGTAAATAATAATCAAAAATATTATTCGGGTAATGTACGTTTGTCACAAAGACGTTTCGGGCATTCAAAGTCAAGTATGATCAATCAAAGTAACAAGTAAATGTAATAACATACATTCAATAATTCACAAGTATTAATAATAACAATTATTAATAAATAAACGTTGGAAAATCCAGGTAGTTACATTACCCACCTGTTAAAGAAAATTTCGTCCCGAAATTTTAAGCTGAGGTAGATGGAGGAGTCGGGAAAAGGTGAGGATACTTCCGCATCATTTGATCCTCTCATTCCCAAGTAAACTCAGGTCCTCGTTTGGCATTCCATCGTACTCGGACAATCGGAATCTTGTTTTCGTTTTAAAGTTTTGATCTCACGATCCATAATTTCAACAGGTTCTTCCACGAAGTGGAGTTTGTCGTCAATCGTAAGTTCCTCAAGTGGTATGATATGTTCGGGTGCAGCAAGACACTTCTTCAAGTTTGACACGTGGAAGGTAGGATGAACTGAGCTCAATTGAGCTGGAAGATCCAAACGGTAAGCAACGGGTCCAACACGTTCCAAGATTTCAAAAGGACCAATGTATCGTGGGTTTAACTTTCCACATTTTCCAAAACGGATCACACCTTTCCAAGGTGCAACCTTCAACATTACGCGGTCACCAACGTTGAATTCAAAGTCTTTACGTTTAAGATCGGCATAACTCTTTTGACGATCGCGGGCAGTCTTAAGCCTAGCTTGTATCTGAGCAATCTTCTCCGTTGTTTCATGGACTACCTCGGGTCCGGTGATTTGCTTTTCGCCTACTTCGGCCCAACAAATAGGAGATCGGCACTTGAGGCCATACAATGCTTCAAAAGGTGCGGCATTAATGCTCGAGTGATAACTGTTGTTGTAAAAAAATTCGGCGAGTGGCAAATGCCTTTCCCAGGCCTTTCCGAAATCAATAACACATGCACGCAACATGTCCTCCATGGTCTGAATTGTTCGTTCACTTTGCCCGTCGGTCTGTGGGTGATAAGCAGTACTCATGTCGAGACGGGTTCCCATGGCTTCTTGTAAGGAATGCCAAAATCTGGAAGCAAAACGGGGATCGTGATCTGAGATGATCGATAAAGGTACACCATGACGAGATACAACCTCTTTGATGTATAATTGAGCAAGTCTCTCCATCGTATCTGTCTCCTTCATCGCTAAGAAGTATGCAGATTTAGTAAGGCGGTCAACAATAACCCAAATGGTATCGTACCCGCCCACCGTCTTCGGCAGCTTGGTAATGAAATCCATTGTGATCCATTCCCACTTCCATTGTAGGATTTCTGGTTATTGAAGTAATCCAGAAGGTCTCTGATGTTCGGCCTTAACCTTCGAGCAAGTCAAACACTTACCAACATAAGTTGCAACGTCCTTCTTAAGATTCGGCCACCAATACTGTTCCTTAAGATCGTGGTACATCTTGCCACCTCCAGGGTGAATCGAATATCTCGATTTGTGTGCTTCATCAAGTATAAGGTTCTGTAGATCTCCATAAAGAGGTACCCAAATTCTTCCGGCATAACATCGGAGTCCAGACTCCTTAACCTCGAATCGAGAGACAAGTATGTTCAAATGTTCATGAGATATATTCTCCTCTTTGAGACCCTCATCTTGGGCTACTCTGATTTTACTGTTGAGATTCAAATGAATGGTGATGTTCAGAGCCCTAACACGAAGAGGTGTCATCCTCTCCTTTCGGCTCAAAG
The DNA here is from genome assembly GCF_046630445.1 of Rutidosis leptorrhynchoides. Classification (NCBI taxonomy): domain Eukaryota; kingdom Viridiplantae; phylum Streptophyta; class Magnoliopsida; order Asterales; family Asteraceae; genus Rutidosis; species Rutidosis leptorrhynchoides. The sequence continues at coordinate 586,026,525 of NC_092335.1, read as the reverse complement.
CGTCAGCTACAACATTGGCCTTGCCAGGATGATAACGGAGTTCACAATCGTAGTCGTTCAGCGTCTCAATCCATCGACGCTGTCTCATATTCAGTTGCTTCTGATCGAAGATGTGTTGGAGGCTCTTGTGGTCGGTGAAGATAGTGCTCTTAGTTCCATACAAATAGTGTCTCCACAATTTGAGCGCGAAGACAACGGCTCCAAGTTCAAGATCGTGAGTAGTGTAGTTCCACTCGTGAATCTTCAGTTGGCGAGAAGCATAGGCAATAACCTTTGATCTTTGTATCAGTACACAACCAAAACCACTTTTGGAAGCATCGTAATAAAAAACGAAATCGTCACTGCCTTCTGGAAGAGATAAGATAGGTGCGGTGGTCAACTTCTTCTTCAAGGTTTGGAATGCTGATTCATGTGCGGGTTCCCAAATGAACTTCTTCCCTTTATGAGTCAGCGCGGTCAAAGGACGCGCAATCAGAGAAAATCCTTCAATAAACCTTCAGTAGTAACCGGCGAGACCTAGGAATTGGCGAATGTGAGTCGGAGTAGTGGGGGTCTCCCACTTGCTGATAGCTTCAATCTTGGTGGGATCAACTTTGATACCCTGGTCGCTCACAACATGACCCAAAAATTGGACTTCCTTCAACTAAAATTCACACTTGGAGAATTTGGCGTAAAGTTGCTCTTGCCTCAAGAATTCAAGCACCAGTCGGAGGTGTTGCTCATGCTCTTCTTCGCTCTTAGAGTAGATGAGAATATCATCTATGAAGATAATAACAAACTTATCCAAGTACGGCTTGCAAACACGATTCATGAGGTCCATGAACACAGCAGGTGCATTTGTCAAACCGAATGGCATCACGAGAAACTCATAATGACCATAACGGGTCCTGAATGCAGTTTTCATCACGTCACTTTCCTTCACCCTCAACTGGTGATAATCGGATCGCAAATCGATCTTTGAGTAGACACTCGATCCTTGTAGTTGATCAAAAAGATCGTAAATGCGGGGAAGAGGATACCGATTCTTGATCGTCAATTTGTTGAGTTCACGGTAGTCGATACACATACGGAAGGATCCATCCTTCTTCTTCACAAATAACACAGGTGCGCCCCAAGGTGAGAAACTTGGTTGGATAAATCCACGGTCAAGTAGCTCTTGTAGTTGACTCTGTAATTCTTACATCTCAGAAGGTGCGAGTCTATAAGGTGCGCGAGCTACAGGTGCAGCTCCTGGCACTAAGTCGATCTGAAACTCTACTGCTCTCGGCAGCAGTAATCCAGGCAATTCTTCAGGGAAGACATCGGAAAATTCGTTCACAATTCGAACATCGTTCACGCTCTTCACCTCAGTTTCTACCGTTTTCACATGCGCTAGGACAGCAAGACGTCCCTTCTTCATAATCTTTTGTGCTTTCACGCAACTAATGAGGTTCAGCTTCGAGGTACATCTCTCTCCGTAGATGATCAGTGGCTCAACATCTCCGTGTGGTACACGAAGAGCTTTATCTCCACAAATAATATCGGCTCTTATCTTGCTCAACCAATTCATACCGATGATCACGTCAAAACTTCCTAATTTGATGGGTATCAAATCAATTTCGAAATCTGCACCAGCTATGTTGATAATAGCTCCTCGACTAATATGGTCAACTTTCTCAAGTTTTCCATTGGCTACCACGACAAGCATACTCTCTTTTAAAGGGACTAATGACCAATTAATCTTATCGCAAAAATGTCTACATACATAACTTCTATCAGCACCAGTATCAAATAAGACAGAAGCTAATAGATTGTTGATAGTGAATATACCTGTCACCAAGTTGGGATTCTCGAGTGCATCCCTTGCATTAACGTTGAAAGCTCTACCTCGTTGTGGTCCGCTGTCTTTTCTTTTATTGGGGCATGCATTTCTGAAATGGCCCGTCTGTCCGCATTCGTAGCACTTCCTCGGTCCTGTGGGGTTCGGCTTCACATTCAAAGTAGTGACCTTGCAGTCTTTCCCGATATGCCCAGTCCGTTGGCACTTTTCGCAAACAATATTACAATATCCAGTATGGTGCTTGTAGCACCGCTTGCATTGTGGTAAGGTTCCCTTGTAGTTCGGGTTTGAGTTGGTGTTCAGATTGAGGTTTCTACCATTGTTGTTTCCTCTGAAACCCTCATGTCGTTTCGCCAGGTTTTGATCATAGTTCCTTCCCCTGTTGTTGTTGTTGTTGTTGTTGTTGTTGTTATCCCATTTGCGCTTCTCACTACTACCCGCTTCAGACTTAGCCTTCTCCGGTTCATCGATGATAATTTGGTTCATTAAAGTATTCGCCATGCGCATTGCTGTAACATCCCTCCTTTTTCCGTTTACTTTTCCATTTAACTATTTAAATTCCGTTATATGTTTATGACATCCCTCGTTAATACGCATTTTTAAAATATCTCGTTTAGGTAATTCACGCACCCGCAACCGAACTGAGGGACCATTGTTGCCAAGAGAGCAAAGAGGTGACTAGGTCAACTAGTCAACCCTTCACTCTCATCCATTCATTATCTCTTTCATTTTCCCTTTTTCTTTAATACTTCCACAAAATCTCTCAAACACCAATCCAAGAAATCATCATCTAAATCAAATCGAGCAAGCATCAATCAAAACAAATTACATATTTGGAATCCTTGCAACTTCCTCTTCGATTCCATACCGATTTCATTACATTTGGGTAACTTTCTAAAATCACTAGATTTTGTGTTCTTGATGTTTTTAACTTATAAAGTTGTTAATTAGTGTCTATGGCTCAAGTCTAACATGAATATATGATTTATATGTTCGATTTTGTTATTTGAAGTAATTAGCATGAACATAAACTATGGTGTATTTGATTTGGTGATTTGGTTGATTGAATGATGTTAAATGCCATAAATGCATGAATTAAATGTGTTCCTAACATTACTAGCTTCAATTTCATGTGTAGGTTGCTTGAGAAAACTCCATAAACTTGATTAGTGATTTTGGTGAATTTGGGTTAGGGTTTGATAAGCTTGAAATGAATATTTGATGCATTGAATGCCATGATTTATTGTTAGTAAGTAGTTAGTTGTATTGTATGCTCGATTACCTACCAAACGGCATGTTGTATGTATGCATTAAATGACCGAATCATAAATGTGCACTTATCAAATTTGAGTATTAAATGTGTGCATTAATTGATCATTTAATTTGGAAAGCCGATCGTTACAAATAACGTTTTTGGTTGGTGAAATGTATTTAGTTGTGTTCTTTGTCAAATTACCTTTCTAACGATATAAGATACGAGTTCTAAGTATTAGTGATTTGCGAGTTATGCTTGAAAGTGTTTTGAATTGAGACTTGGACATTTGAGACTGATCAGGTACCAGCTCCCGTGTATTGTCGCGGCGCGGCAATCCTGGGTCACGGCGCGGCCTAAGCCGTGTTCAGGTTCTGACCTACATGTCAATTATATGAAAAATGTTTGGCACCCTATGGACCTCCGATTCACATGAGACTTGTTCTAACATGTTTATATATGAATAAAAACCTCAGAAAAATAGTTCGGGACCCGACACGAACGTGTTGACTTTTTCGTTAACTTTGACCGACTAAAGTTTGACTTTTGTTCAAACTTAACCAAATGATTATGCAACCTTCCTAACTTGTTTCTATACTTGTATCTTGCATGAAACTTGACAATTTGATTCACATGCTACATAATCGAGTCGTAACGAGCCATAGGACTAATTGAACATCTTTGACCTTTCGTGTTTACCGTTATTGATACGACCTATTTGTTTAGGTCAAGACTAGCATTATCCTTCGCACACGTTACTTTGTGAAGTACTTTTCATACGTGCACTCAAGGTGAGATCATAGTCCCATCTTTCGAACAACTTTTATGCTTTAAACTATGGGATGAGAAACATATACGTATCATACTTTTCCACTTTGAACATAAGTACGAAAACGAACATTCCACGTACGGGTTTGAACGAAAATCCTCAATTCAATTATCATTAGTTACACTTGCAGGGTGTAAACGTGAACTTATATTATGTGATCACATAGGCTTGACGAGCCTCATTCGGACGGTTCGCTACCGTTAGCGGATGAAATATATTTTCAGGTCTAGTGTATGTTCTAACACTACGCAAAGGGTGCAAAACAGTTAAGTTTGATAATTTGGTGCCCGCGAAACAAATAACAACTTTGGAATGCAAATGATTTAGATAATCATATTATATTAAATCTTGTGGTTCAAATGCAACGTTTACTAAAACACCTATGATTTCACCAACGTTTTCGTTGACAGTTTTCTATATGTTTTCTCAGGTCCTTGAAAGCTACTTGATACATGCTTCCGCACTCTTTTTGATACTTGCTTGGATGTCGAGTATACATGCATAGTTGGAGCGTCTTTTGACTACTTTAAATTGTGTCGCATAGATTTCATTCGTACGTTAAACTTTGTAATGTAACTAGTCTTTTGAACTACATTTGTAAACTTGAAACATCCTTTTACTTATGAAATGAATGCGACATATTTTGGTCAAACGTCATGTTAAAGACTTATGACCACGTAACGGGACCTAAGTAGTCGGCGCCGTCAAACATGATTTGGTCGGGTCGCTACAGATGGTATCAGAGCGTTGGTTGTAGGGATTTAGAGTTCATTGGTGTCAACCCCGAGTCATAGGGTACATTAGTGAGTCTAGACTACAACCGGCATATAGACTTGAAGTAGGAATTACTTGACTACTTGTGCATTATACTCGAACTCGTCTATCATATCTAATTCTTATTCAATCTTAATCTCACGTTACTTGATTTAATTGACGCGCCACCTTGACTATATGAATTAGTGTCGAATGCACATATGAATTAGGGTAATATAATTTCCGGGATTATATTACGGTGACTCATATGAAAATTCCGACATTATGACATAAAGAATTTAAGGCGAGTCAAGGAAAATTTCTCTCTATCCTTATTCCATATCATGGTTAGTATTATTAAGAATACTAATCAACGGTATTCTTGTGTTTTGAAGGAACAATGCCTCCTCGTCGTGTGCCACGCCATGAGACTCCCGAACAAGCACTACAACAAATGATAGCCACCGCCGTGGAAGCGGCCATGGCCGATCACTCCTCCAACAATAACAACAACTACAACAACAATCAAGGGGCCGGTAACTCAAGCGAAGGGTGCTCCTACAAAGCCTTCATGGGGTGCAAACCTCACACTTTTGATGGAACCGGGGGACCGGTTGTACTCACTCGATGGTTCGAACAAACGGAAGCCATTTTTAGCATAAGCGGTTGTCGAGACCAAGATAAAGTCAAATATTCCACCCACACCTTTATCGGTATCGCCCTCACGTGGTGGAACACGTATGTACAATCGGTGGGTACCGATGAAGCTCACGCCCTCTCTTGGGCCGATTTGAGGGAAAGGATGATCGTCGAATTTTTCCCTCGTGAAGAAACCCGAAAACTCGAACATGAGCTAAGAACTTTAAAGGCAGTCGGAAACGATCTCAAGGCCTACAATCAATGATACGCCGAGCTATCCTTGATGTGTCCCAGCCTCGTGAACCCCGAATCTCAAAGGGTTGAACTCTATATGGATAGTCTTCCAAAGAGCATCAAACAAGGAGTGATGTCATCCAAACCCGCTAACCTACAACAAGTTTTGAACATGGCCCGCCAATTGATCGAAATGGCTGACGAAATCGTAGTTCCGGCTCCTAAGGCCGAGGATAAATCGGGCGGCAACAAAAGAAAATGGCCCCCCAATCAAGCAACAACTACAACAACAACTTCACCAAAAAGCCTTTCACCTTCGACGCCAAGAAAAGTTATGGCGGAAATAAACCCTAATGCAACAAATGCCACAAACACCACTATGGTGAATGTAGCAATCTATTTTGCCACCGGTGTCAAAGGGGTGGTCATTTGGCCAACGATTGTAGAAGTGCCACCCCCGTCGCTCAAAAGGTGCCCAATCCACCAAAATCGGGTACATGTTATGAATGTGGCCAAACGGGTCATTTTAGAAATGCGTGTCTGAAAAAGAAAGCCAACACCAACACGCGCGAATGATCTTTCAACATCAACATCGAGGAAGCAGGAGATGACAATGAATTAGTCACGGGTACGTTTCTCCTCAACAACACTTATGTTACTTGTTTATTCGATTCGGGTGCCGATAAGAGTTTTGTATCCAAGACTTTGACTCATTCTTTTTATACTCCATCACTTCCACTAGATACCACTTATACCATTGAAGTGGCTAACAGAAAACTATTGAGTGCCGACACATATTACCGGTGTAGTGACCCGAACTTTTCCATGTTTATATATATTAATTGAGATTGATATTTACATGATTAAATGTTTCCAACATGTTAAGCAATCAAACTTGTTAAGACTTGATTAATTGAAATAGGTTTCATATAGACAATTGACCACCCAAGTTGACCGGTGATTCACGAACGTTAAAACTTGTAAAAACTATATGATGACATATATATGGTTATATATATAGTTAACATGATATTATGATATGTAAACATATCATTAAGTATATTAACAATGAACTACATATGTAAAAACAAGACTACTAACTTTATGATTTTGAAACGAGACATATATGTAACGATTATCGTTGTAACGACATTTAATGTATATATATCATATTAAGAGATATTCGTACATCATAATATCATGATAATATAATAATTTAAAATCTCTTTTGATATTATAAACATTGGGTTAACAACATTTAACAAGATCGTTAACCTAAAGGTTTCAAAACAACATTTACATGTAACGACTAACGATGACTTAACGACTCAGTTAAAATGTATATACATGTAGTGTTTTAATATGTATTCATACACTTTTGAAAGACTTCAAGACACTTATCAAAATACTTCTACTTAACAAAAATGCTTACAATTACATCCTCGTTCAGTTTCATCAACAATTCTACTCGTATGCACCCGTATTCGTACTCGTACAATACACAGCTTTTAGATGTATGTACTATTGGTATATACACTCCAATGATCAGCTCTTAGCAGCCCATGTGAGTCACCTAACACATGTGGGAACCATCATTTGGCAACTAGCATGAAATATCTCATAAAATTACAAAAATATGAGTAATCATTCATGACTTATTTACATGAAAACAAAATTACATATCCTTTATATCTAATCTATACACCAACGACCAAAAACACCTACAAACACTTTCATTCTTCAATTTTCTTCATCTAATTGATCTCTCTCAAGTTCTATCTTCAAGTTCTAAGTGTTCTTCATAAATTTTAAAAGTTCTAGTTTCATAAAATCAAGAATACTTTCAAGATTGCTAGCTCACTTCCAATCTTGTAAGGTGATCATCCAACCTCAAGAAATCTTTGTTTCTTACAGTAGGTTATCATTCTAATACAAGGTAATAATCATATTCAAACTTTGGTTCAATTTCTATAACTATAACAATCTTATTTCAAGTGATGATCTTACTTGAACTTGTTTTCGTGTCATGATTTTGCTTCAAGAACTTTGAGCCATCCAAGGATCCATTGAAGCTAGATCCATTTTTCTCTTTTCCAGTAGGTTCATCCAAGGAACTTAAGGTAGTAATGATGTTCATAACATCATTCGATTCATACATATAAAGCTATCTTATTCGAAGGTTTAAACTTGTAATCACTAGAACATAGTTTAGTTAATTCTAAACTTGTTCGCAAATAAAAGTTAATCCTTCTAACTTGACTTTTAAAATCAACTAAACACATGTTCTATATCTATATGATATGCTAACTTAATGATTTAAAACCTGGAAACACGAAAAACACCGTAAAACCGGATTTACGCCGTCGTAGTAACACCGCGGGCTGTTTTGGGTTAGTTAATTAAAAACTATGATAAACTTTGATTTAAAATTTGTTATTCTGAGAAAATGATTTTTATTATGAACATGAAACTATATCCAAAAATTATGGTTAAACTCAAAGTGGAAGTATGTTTTCTAAAATGGTCATCTAGACGTCGTTCTTTCGACTGAAATGACTACCTTTACAAAAACGACTTGTAACTTATTTTTCCGACTATAAACCTATACTTTTCTGTATAGATTCATAAAATAGAGTTCAATATGAAACCATAGCAATTTGATTCACTCAAAACGGATTTAAAATGAAGAAGTTATGGGTAAAACAAGATTGGATAATTTTTCTCATTTTAGCTACGTGAAAATTGGTAACAAATCTATTCCAACCATAACTTAATCAACTTGTATTGTATATTATGTAATCTTGAGATACCATAGACACGTATACAATGTTTCGACCTATCATGTCGACACATCTATATATATTTCGGAACAACCATAGACACTCTATATGTGAATGTTGGAGTTAGCTATACAGGGTTGAGGTTGATTCCAAAATATATATAGTTTGAGTTGTGATCAATACTGAGATACGTATACACTGGGTCGTGGATTGATTCAAGATAATATTTATCGATTTATTTCTGTACATCTAACTGTGGACAACTAGTTATAGGTTACTAACGAGGACAGCTGACTTAATAAACTTAAAACATCAAAATATATTAAAAGTGTTGTAAATATATTTTGAACATACTTTGATATATATGTATATATTGTTATAGGTTCGTGAATCAACCAGTGGCCAAGTCTTACTTCCCGAAGAAGTAAAAATCTGTGAAAGTGAGTTATAGTCCCACTTTTAAAAATCTAATATTTTTGGGATGAGAATACATGCAGGTTTTATAAATGATTTACAAAATAGACACAAGTACGTGAAACTACATTCTATGGTTGAATTATCGAAATCGAATATGCCCCTTTTTATTAAGTCTGGTAATCTAAGAATTAGGGAACAGACACCCTAATTGACGCGAATCCTAAAGATAGATCTATTAGGCCTAACAAACCCCATCCAAAGTACCGGATGCTTTAGTACTTCGAAATTTATATCATATCCGAAGGGTGTCCCGGAATGATGGGGATATTCTTATATATGCATCTTGTTATTGTCGGTTACCACGTGTTCACCATATGAATGATTTTTATCTCTATGTATGGGATGTGTATTGAAATATGAAATCTTGTGGTCTATTGTTACGATTTGATATATATAGGTTAAACCTATAACTCACCAACATTTTTGTTGACGTTTTAAGCATGTTTATTCTCAGGTGATTATTAAGAGCTTCCGCTGTCGCATACTTAAATAAGGACAAGATTTGGAGTCCATGCTTGTATGATATTGTGTAAAAACTGCATTCAAGAAACTTATTTTGTTGTAACATATTTGTATTGTAAACCATTATGTAATGGTCGTGTGTAAACAGGATATTTTAGATTATCATTACTTGATAATCTACGTAAAGCTTTTTAAACCTTTATTGATGAAATAAAGGTTATGGTTTGTTTAAAAATGAATGCAGTCTTTGAAAAACGTCTCATATAGAGGTCAAAACCTCGCAACGAAATCAATTAATATGGAACGTTTTTAATCAATAAGAACGGGACATTTCAGTTGGTATCCGAGCGTTGGTCTTAGAGAACCAGAAAATTTGCATTAGTGTGTCTTATCGAGTTTGTTAGGATGCATTAGTGAGTCTGGACTTCGACCGTGTTTTCTTTAAAAATGATTGCTTAACATTTTTGTTGGAAACTATATATTTTTAACATATGAATATTATGTGATATATTAATCTCTTAATGTGTTTGATATTATGTGATAGATGTCTACCTCTAGAACAAGTCCCATTGACTCACCTAATAATAATGAAGAGTCAAATGTAAATTGGAATGATTTGTGGACTGATTCACAAGTTCCCGAAGAGGAACCGGAAGAAGAGTCGGAACCGGAAGAAGAATCGGAACCGGAAGAAGAATCGGAACCGGATGAAGAAATAGAACCGGTGGGGGAAATAATAAAACGGTTAAGTAAAAGAAAATCCTCAACCAACCGACCAAAGTTAATTATGGTCAATGGTGTTTCCGCCAAGGAAGCAAAATATTGGGAGGATTACCAATTCTCCGATGAATCGGATTCCGACGAGAATTCCGATGATGTTATAGAAATTACCCCAACTGAATTTAAAAAAGCAAAAGAAAATAATAAGGGAAAGGGCATAAAAATAGAGAAATCTAATTCCAACCCGATGAACTTTATATGTATCGTCAACCCCCGAAGTCCTTAAGTTGTAACAATGACCCGGGAACCTCTAAACCACCAGGTTTTTCTAAACCAATGTGGACAACGACGGCTCGTATTAGGGGAACATCATATATCCCTAGAAACTTGGCAAAACGAACCAAAACCGAAGAAGAAGAAACGAGCGAGTCGGAATAAGATAGTTGTATTCGTGTGGTGTAATATATGTAATATAGTGTTCTTATGCTTTATGATATATGTAAAAATTGCTTGTATTAATAAGTATTTTTTTTATGAAACTAACTCTTGTCTATTTTACAGTTTAAAAACACAAAATGGATAGACAACCCAATATTTTAAGAGACCTACCCGGAGACATGATTGATGAAATCTTGTCTAGAGTCGGCCAGAATTCTTCGGCACAACTATTTAAGGCGAGATCAGTTTGTAAGACATTCGAAGAACGTTCCAAGAATGTCTTGGTTTATAAGAGACTTTCGTTTGAAAGATGGGGGATATCACATTGGGAAACCCATAAGTTACGATGTGTTTACTTTGACGCATATATTGCGGGGAACCCAAATGCTATTTTACGCAACGGGTTAAGAAATTATTTTGACTCAATATATCCGAATATTGGACTTCGTGATTTAGAAAAAGCGGCTAACATGCAACATAAAGAAGCATGTTATGCTTACGGATTAGTAATGTTCGCTTCTCACCAAAGTGAGAACAAGAACATCGGGCTACAACTATTAAACAAAACGTTTCCACAAGTGACGGAGTCGGTAATTGGGGTAAGAAATGAGGTTTTTAGATTATTACGGGACTGTTGGACATTACGTAACCCTCGTCCCTTTGATGACGTTACAACACGCTGTCTTATCAACGGCCATAACGGTTATGTTGCACAAGACCAAGGATGGGAAGTAGTCCTAGTAAAACCAGAATGCATGACTTGTTTCTGGACGTATGAATTACGTGTCTTTATTGCCTTTGCCGAACGACTTGTGTACTAGCTAGAATTGTCTTCACAACTATCTTGTATCAAAGTTATTGTGTGCTATATTTCATGCTTTATGTAAAATAAGCGGTATTGTAAGTTTGTAAAATATTGTATAAAAGTTTGAACGCGAAATATTATTATAATCAGTTTTTCATATAGAATTGTAGTAGTTGAATTGTATATTAGCTACTAAGTATGAACTTAACGGGTAGGTATTACCCGAATTTAAACTTATAAAACGCTAATATGAAGAAAAAGCTTTTATAAATGAGTTCATATTATGCTACGAAATACTATTAACTACTCTTAATATTCTGTATGATTAACTTGTTCCATTTAACTATTTTGAAGGAAAAGGCACCGACTACTCGACACACCGTGAATATGAATGAAGAGGAATTCCGTACTTTTCTAGCTTCAAACATAGCCGCAGTACAGGCTGTGCTACATACCAACAATAACCTTGGATCTAGCAGTACAGGAAATCGTGTAGGATGCACCTACAAAGAATTCACTGCCTGCAAACCTTTGGAATTTGATGGAACCGAAGGACCGATCGGATTGAAACGGTGGACCGAGAAGGTTGAATCGGTGTTTGCCATAAGTAAGTGTACTGAAGAGGACAAAGTGAAGTACGCTACGCATACCTTCACAGGTTCTGCGTTAACATGGTGGAATACCTATCTAGAGCAAGTGGGACAAGATGATGCGTACGCACTACCGTGGTCAGCATTCAAGCACTTGATGAACGAGAAGTACCGTCCCAGAACCGAGGTCAATAAGCTCAAGACAGAACTTAGAGGGTTACGAACCCAAGGATTTGATATTACCACGTACGAAAGACGATTCACAGAATTGTGCCTATTGTGTCCGGGAGCATTCGAAGATGAGGAAGAGAAGATCGACGCGTTTGTGAAAGGATTACCGGAAAGAATCCAAGAAGATATAAGTTCACACGAGCCCGCCTCCATACAACAGACATGTAGAATGGCTCACAAACTAGTGAACCAGATTGAAGAAAGAATTAAAGAACAGACTGCTGAAGAGGCCAATGTGAAGCAAGTCAAAAGAAAGTGGGAGGAAAACGGTGATAAGAATCACCAATACAACAACAACAGCAATTATAAAAATAATCGCAACAACTATCCTAACAATCGCAACATCAATCGCAACTACAACAAACGGCCCAACAACAACAACAACAACAACAACAACAGCAACCACAACAATCATCTTAACAACAATAATAACCGCAACAACAACAACAATCAGAAGCCGCTATGCCAAAGGTGTGAAAAGTATCACTCGGGGTTCTGCACCAAATTTTGCAACAAGTGTAAAAGAAATGGTCATAGCGCGGCGAAGTGTGATGTCTACGGACCAGGGGTTAATAGAACGAAAGGAACAAATGGTGTCGGAACGAGTAATGGCGGAGCAAGTAGTGTCGGAGCAAGTTATGCCAATGTAGTTTGTTATAAATGTGGAAAACCGGGCCACATTATTAGAAATTGCCCGAACCAGGAGAACACGAATGGACAAGGCCGCGGAAGAGTTTTCAATATTAATGCGGCAGAGGCACAGGAAGACCCGGAGCTTGTTACGGGTACGTTTCTTATTGACAATAAATCTGCTTACGTTTTATTTGATTCGGGTGCGGATAGAAGCTATATGAGTAGAGATTTTTGTGCTAAATTAAGTTGTCCATTGACGCCTTTGGATAGTAAATTTTTACTCGAATTAGCAAATGGTAAATTAATTTCAGCAGATAATATATGTCGGAATCGAGAAATTAAACTGGTTAGCGAAACATTTAAGATTGATTTGATACCAGTAGAGTTAGGGAGTTTTGATGTGATAATCGGTATGGACTGGTTGAAAGAAGTGAAAGCGGAGATCGTTTGTTACAAAAATGCAATTCGCATTATACGAGAAAAAGAAAAACCCTTAATGGTGTACGGAGAAAAGGGCAACACGAAGCTACATCTTATTAGTAATTTGAAGGCACAAAAACTAATAAGAAAAGGTTGCTATGCTGTTCTAGCACACGTCGAGAAAGTACAAACTGATGAAAAGAGCATCAATGATGTTCCCATTGCAAAAGAATTTCCCGATGTATTTCCGAAAGAATTACCGGGATTACCCCCACATCGATCCGTTGAATTTCAAATAGATCTTGTACCAGGAGCTGCACCAATAGCTCGTGCTCCTTACAGACTCGCACCCAGCGAGATGAAAGAACTGCAAAGCCAATTACAAGAACTTTTAGAGCGTGGTTTCATTCGACCAAGCACATCACCGTGGGGAGCTCCTGTTTTGTTTGTCAAGAAGAAAGATGGTACTTTCAGGTTGTGTATCGACTACCGAGAGTTGAACAAACTTACCATCAAGAACCGCTACCCACTACCGAGAATCGACGACTTATTTGATCAACTACAAGGCTCATCTGTTTATTCAAAGATTGACTTACGTTCCGGGTATCATCAAATGAGGGTGAAAGAAGATGATATTCCAAAGACTGCTTTCAGAACACGTTACGGTCATTACGAGTTTATGGTCATGCCGTTTGGTTTAACTAATGCACCAGCTGTGTTCATGGACCTTATGAACCGAGTGTGTGGACCATACCTTGACAAGTTTGTCATTGTTTTCATTGATGACATACTTATTTACTCAAAGAATGACCAAGAACACGGTGAACATTTGAGAAAGGTGTTAGAAGTATTGAGGAAGGAAGAATTGTACGCTAAGTTTTCAAAGTGTGCATTTTGGTTGGAAGAAGTTCAATTCCTTGGTCACATAGTGAACAAAGAAGGTATTAAGGTGGATCCGGCAAAGATAGAAACTGTTGAAAAGTGGGAAACCCCGAAAACTCCGAAACACATACGCCAGTTTTTAGGACTAGCTGGTTACTACAGAAGGTTCATCCAAGACTTTTCCAGAATAGCAAAACCCTTGACTGCATTAACGCATAAAGGGAAGAAATTTGAATGGAATGATGAACAAGAGAAAGCGTTTCAGTTATTGAAGAAAAAGCTAACTACGGCACCTATATTGTCATTGCCTGAAGGGAATGATGATTTTGTGATTTATTGTGATGCATCAAAGCAAGGTCTCGGTTGTGTATTAATGCAACGAACGAAGGTGATTGCTTATGCGTCTAGACAATTGAAGATTCACGAACAAAATTATACGACGCATGATTTGGAATTAGGCGCGGTTGTTTTTGCATTAAAGACTTGGAGGCACTACTTATATGGGGTCAAAAGTATTATATATACCGACCACAAAAGTCTTCAACACATATTTAATCAGAAACAACTGAATATGAGGCAGCGTAGGTGGATTGAATTATTGAATGATTACGACTTTGAGATTCGTTACCACCCGGGGAAGGCAAATGTGGTAGCCGATGCCTTGAGCAGGAAGGACAGAGAACCCATTCGAGTAAAATCTATGAATATAATGATTCATAATAACATTACTACTCAAATAAAGGAGGCGCAACAAGGAGTTTTAAAAGAGGGAAATTTAAAGGATGAAATACCCAAAGGATCGGAGAAGCATCTTAATATTCGGGAAGACGGAACCCGGTATAGGGCTGAAAGGATTTGGGTACCAAAATTTGGAGATATGAGAGAAATGGTACTTAGAGAAGCTCATAAAACCAGATACTCAATACATCCTGGAACGGGGAAGATGTACAAGGATCTCAAGAAACATTTTTAGTGGCCGGGTATGAAAGCCGATGTTGCTAAATACGTAGGAGAATGTTTGACGTGTTCTAAGGTCAAAGCTGAGCATCAGAAACCATCAGGTCTACTTCAACAACCCGAAATCCCGGAATGGAAATGGGAAAACACTACCATGGATTTCATCACTAAATTACCAAGGACTGCAAGTGGTTTTGATACTATTTGGGTAATAGTTGATCGTCTCACCAAATCAGCACACTTCCTACCAATAAGAGAAGATGACAAGATGGAGAAGTTAGCACGACTGTATTTGAAGGAAGTTGTCTCCAGACATGGAATACCAATCTCTATTATCTCTGATAGGGATGGCAGATTTATTTCAAGATTCTGGCAGACATTACAGCAAGCATTAGGAACTCGTCTAGACATGAGTACTGCCTATCATCCACAAACTGATGGGCAGAGTGAAAGGACGATACAAACACTTGAAGACATGCTACGAGCATGTGTTATTGATTTCGGAAACAGTTGGGATCGACATCTACCGTTAGCAGAATTTTCCTACAACAACAGCTACCATTCAAGCATTGAGATGGCGCCGTTTGAAGCACTTTATGGTAGAAAGTGCAGGTCTCCGATTTGTTGGAGTGAAGTGGGGGATAGACAGATTACGGGTCCGGAGATTATACAAGAAACTACCGAGAAGATCATCCAAATTCAACAACGGTTGAAAACCGCCCAAAGTCGACAAAAGAGCTACGCTGACATTAAAAGAAAAGATATAGAATTTGAAATTGGAGAGATGGTCATGCTTAAAGTTGCACCTTGGAAAGGCGTTGTTCGATTTGGTAAACGAGGGAAATTAAATCCAAGGTATATTGGACCATTCAAGATTATTAATCGTGTCGGGCCAGTAGCTTACCGACTTGAGTTACCTCAACAACTCGCGGCTGTACATAACACTTTCCACGTCTCGAATTTGAAGAAATGTTTTGCTAAAGAAGATCTCACTATTCCGTTAGATGAAATCCAAATCAACGAAAAACTTCAATTCATCGAAGAACCCGTCGAAATAATGGATCGTGAGGTTAAAAGACTTAAGCAAAACAAGATACCAATTGTTAAGGTTCGATGGAATGCTCGTAGAGGACCCGAGTTCACCTGGGAGCGTGAAGATCAGATGAAGAAGAAATACCCGCATCTATTTCCAGAAGATTCGTCAACACCTTCAACAGCTTAAAATTTCGGGACGAAATTTATTTAACGGGTAGGTACTGTAGTGACCCGAACTTTTCCATGTTTATATATATTAATTGAGATTGATATTTACATGATTAAATGTTTCCAACATGTTAAGCAATCAAACTTGTTAAGACTTGATTAATTGAAATAGGTTTCATATAGACAATTGACCACCCAAGTTGACCGGTGATTCACGAACGTTAAAACTTGTAAAAACTATATGATGACATATATATGGTTATATATATAGTTAACATGATATTATGATATGTAAACATATCATTAAGTATATTAACAATGAACTACATATGTAAAAACAAGACTACTAACTTAATGATTTTGAAACGAGACATATATGTAACGATTATCGTTGTAACGACATTTAATGTATATATATCATATTAAGAGATATTCGTACATCATAATATCATGATAATATAATAATTTAAAATCTCTTTTGATATTATAAACATTGGTTAACAACATTTAACAAGATCGTTAACCTAAAGGTTTCAAAACAACATTTACATGTAACGACTAACGATGACTTAACGACTCAGTTAAAATGTATATACATGTAGTGTTTTAATATGTATTCATACACTTTTGAAAGACTTCAAGACACTTATCAAAATACTTCTACTTAACAAAAATGCTTACAATTACATCCTCGTTCAGTTTCATCAACAATTCTACTCGTATGCACCCGTATTCGTACTCGTACAATACACAGCTTTTAGATGTATGTACTATTGGTATATACACTCCAATGATCAGCTCTTAGCAGCCCATGTGAGTCACCTAACACATGTGGGAACCATCATTTGGCAACTAGCATGAAATATCTCATAAAATTACAAAAATATGAGTAATCATTCATGACTTATTTACATGAAAACAAAATTACATATCCTTTATATCTAATCTATACACCAACGACCAAAAACACCTACAAACACTTTCATTCTTCAATTTTCTTCATCTAATTGATCTCTCTCAAGTTCTATCTTCAAGTTCTAAGTGTTCTTCATAAATTTCAAAAGTTCTAGTTTCATAAAATCAAGAATACTTTCAAGATTGCTAGCTCACTTCCAATCTTGTAAGGTGATCATCCAACCTCAAGAAATCTTTGTTTCTTACAGTAGGTTATCATTCTAATACAAGGTAATAATCATATTCAAACTTTGGTTCAATTTCTATAACTATAACAATCTTATTTCAAGTGATGATCTTACTTGAACTTGTTTTCGTGTCATGATTTTGCTTCAAGAACTTTGAGCCATCCAAGGATCCATTGAAGCTAGATCCATTTTTCTCTTTTCCAGTAGGTTCATCCAAGGAACTTAAGGTAGTAATGATGTTCATAACATCATTCGATTCATACATATAAAGCTATCTTATTCGAAGGTTTAAACTTGTAATCACTAGAACATAGTTTAGTTAATTCTAAACTTGTTCGCAAATAAAAGTTAATCCTTCTAACTTGACTTTTAAAATCAACTAAACACATGTTCTATATCTATATGATATGCTAACTTAATGATTTAAAACCTGGAAACACGAAAAACACCGTAAAACCGGATTTACGCCGTCGTAGTAACACCGCGGGCTGTTTTGGGTTAGTTAATTAAAAACTATGATAAACTTTGATTTAAAATTTGTTATTCTGAGAAAATGATTTTTATTATGAACATGAAACTATATCCAAAAATTATGGTTAAACTCAAAGTGGAAGTATGTTTTCTAAAATGGTCATCTAGACGTCGTTATTTCGACTGAAATGACTACCTTTACAAAAACGACTTGTAACTTATTTTTCCGACTATAAACCTATACTTTTCTGTCTAGATTCATAAAATAGAGTTCAATATGAAACCATAGCAATTTGATTCACTCAAAACGGATTTAAAATGAAGAAGTTATGGGTAAAACAAGATTGGATAATTTTTCTCATTTTAGCTACGTGAAAATTGGTAACAAATCTATTCCAACCATAACTTAATCAACTTGTATTGTATATTATGTAATCTTGAGATACCATAGACACGTATACAATGTTTCGACCTATCATGTCGACACATCTATATATATTTCGGAACAACCATAGACACTCTATATGTGAATGTTGGAGTTAGCTATACAGGGTTGAGGTTGATTCCAAAATATATATAGTTTGAGTTGTGATCAATACTGAGATACGTATACACTGGGTCGTGGATTGATTCAAGATAATATTTATCGATTTATTTCTGTACATCTAACTGTGGACAACTAGTTATAGGTTACTAACGAGGACAGCTGACTTAATAAACTTAAAACATCAAAATATATTAAAAGTGTTGTAAATATATTTTGAACATACTTTGATATATATGTATATATTGTTATAGGTTCGTGAATCAACCAGTGGCCAAGTCTTACTTCCCGAAGAAGTAAAAATCTGTGAAAGTGAGTTATAGTCCCACTTTTAAAAATCTAATATTTTTGGGATGAGAATACATGCAGGTTTTATAAATGATTTACAAAATAGACACAAGTACGTGAAACTACATTCTATGGTTGAATTATCGAAATCGAATATGCCCCTTTTTATTAAGTCTGGTAATCTAAGAATTAGGGAACAGACACCCTAATTGACGCGAATCCTAAAGATAGATCTATTAGGCCTAACAAACCCCATCCAAAGTACCGGATGCTTTAGTACTTCGAAATTTATATCATATCCGAAGGGTGTCCCGGAATGATGGGGATATTCTTATATATGCATCTTGTTATTGTCGGTTACCACGTGTTCACCATATGAATGATTTTTATCTCTATGTATGGGATGTGTATTGAAATATGAAATCTTGTGGTCTATTGTTACGATTTGATATATATAGGTTAAACCTATAACTCACCAACATTTTTGTTGACGTTTTAAGCATGTTTATTCTCAGGTGATTATTAAGAGCTTCCGCTGTCGCATACTTAAATAAGGACAAGATTTGGAGTCCATGCTTGTATGATATTGTGTAAAAACTGCATTCAAGAAACTTATTTTGTTGTAACATATTTGTATTGTAAACCATTATGTAATGGTCGTGTGTAAACAGGATATTTTAGATTATCATTACTTGATAATCTACGTAAAGCTTTTTAAACCTTTATTGATGAAATAAAGGTTATGGTTTGTTTAAAAATGAATGCAGTCTTTGAAAAACGTCTCATATAGAGGTCAAAACCTCGCAACGAAATCAATTAATATGGAACGTTTTTAATCAATAAGAACGGGACATTTCAACCGGGGGTATACGTTAAACATTTTGGGTAATGAGTTTGAAATTGACTTGATACCCATAGAACTAGGAAGCTTCGATGTAATAATCGGTATGAATTGGCTAGCCAAAACGAAATCTCACATCCTTTGTGATCTTAACGCAATCCGAATTCCTATCGAGAATGGTGAACCTTTGATCGTCTATGGCGATAATAGTTGCACCGGACTCAACCTCGTTTCATGCATTAAAGTTAGAAAACTACTCCGTAAGGGTTGTTCTGCGATCCTTGCTCACGTTAAGAAAGTCGAGTCTGATGAGAAGCACATCGATGATGTGCCAATTGTTAGTGACTATTCCGATGTATTTCCCGACGAATTGCCGGGTCTTCCACCTCATCGACCGGTTGAATTCCAAATCGATCTTATTTTGGGAGCCGCGCCCGTAGCACGTGCACCATATAGACTCGCTCCATCCGAAATGCAAGAATTGCAAAGTCAAATCCAAGAACTACTTGATCGTGGTTTTATCCAACCTAGCCATTCACCTTGGGGCGCTCCGATTTTGTTTGTTAAAAAGAAAGACGGATTCCTACGAATGTGCATTGATTATCGTGAACTAAACAAATTGACGGTTAAGAACTGATATCCTCTTCCTCACATCGATGACCTCTTTGATCAACTACAAGGGTCTTGTGTATATTCAAAAATCAATCTCCGCTCGGGTTATCATCAATTAAGGGTTAAGGGGGAAGATGTCTCCAAAACTGATTTCCGAACTCGTTATGGTAGCTATGAATTTCTTGTAATGCCATTTGGTCTCACTAACGCACCGGCAGTGTTCATGGATCTTATGAACCGCGTGTGCAAATCGTATCTTGATAAATTCGTTATCGTGTTCATCGATGATATTTTGGTCTATTCAAAAAGCGAAGAAGAACACGAGGAACACCTCTGACTTGTGCTTGAACTTTTAAGACAAGAACGACTCTATGCCAAATTCTCCAAGTGTGAATTTTGGTTAAAGGAAGTTCAATTTCTTGGTCTTGTTGTAAGTGACCAAGGTATTAAAGTCAATCCAACGAAAATCGAAGCCATTAGTAAATGGGAGACTCCTACTACTCCTACTCACATTCGTCAATTCTTGGGTCTCGTCGGATACTACCGTAGATTCATCAAAGATTTCTCTTTGGTTGCTCATCCTCTAACCGCTTTAACTCACAAAGGAAAGAAATTCAATTGGGCGACCGAACAAGAATCCGCATTTCAAATCTTGAAAACAAAGCTAACCACCGCTCCTATCTTGTCACTTCCCGAAGGTAATGACGATTTTGTTGTGTATTGCGACACCTCGAAACATGGTTTTGGGTGTGTGTTGATGCAACGAACGAAAGTCATTTCTTATGCTTCTCGACAACTCAAAATTCATGAACGAAACTACACGACACATGATCTCGAACTCGGAGCCGTTGTCTTTGCACTTAAAATGTGGAGACACTATCTTTATGGAACCAAGAGTACTATCTTTACCGATCTCAAAAGTCTCCAACACATCTTCGACCAAAAGCAACTAAACATGAGACAACGAAGGTGGATTGAAACCTTAAACGATTACGATTGCGAGCTTCGTTACCATCCCGGGAAGGCAAATGTAGTAGCTGATGCCTTAAGTCGAAAAAAAAGAGCGGTGCCTCTTCGTGTCCGAGCCTTAAACATCACCATCCACACCAACCTTAATAGCCAAATTCGGGTAGCCCAAGATGAGGCTCTCAAGGATGAAAACGTTTCACACGAGCTCTTGAACATTCTCGTCTCTCGATTCGAAGTTAGGGAGACCGAACTTCGATATTTCGCCGGAAGGATTTGGGTGCCTAGATATGGGGATCTACGAAGTCTTATTTTAGATGAAGCCCATAAGTCACGATACTAGATTCACCCCGGTGCCAATAAGATGTACCACGACCTTAAACAACAATATTGGTGGCCGAACATCAAAAGGGACGTAGCTACTTATGTTTCCAAGTGTTTGACATGTTCCAAAGTCAAAGCCGAACACCAAAGACCGTTCGGACTACTTCAATAACCCGAGATCCTCCAATGGAAGTGGGAAAGGATAACGATGGATTTTATCACCAAACTACCAAAAACGACGGGCGGTTATGATACCATTTGGGTTATTGTTGACCGTCTCACCAAATCCGCACACTTTCTCGCTATGAAAGAAACCGAAAAAATGGAGAAACTTGCACAACTTTATATCAAGGAGATCGTAGCCCGACACGGTGTACCTTTATCGATTATCTCCGACCGAGATGACCATTTTTTTCTAGATTTTAGCGTACCTTGCAAGAAGCGTTGGGAACGCGTTTAGACATGAGCACCGCATATCATCCCCAAACTGATGGGCAAAGCGAATGCACAATTCAAACCTTGGAGGACATGTTACGAGCTTGCGTGGTTGATTTTGGAAAAGCTTGGGACAAGCACTTACCTCTCGCCGAGTTCTCTTACAACAATAGTTATCACACGAGTATTAAAGCCGCACCTTTTGAAGCGCTATATGGCCGAAAATGTCGTTCACCTCTTTGTTGGGCCAAGGTAGGCGACGTGCAAATCACCGGACCCGAACTCATTCACGAAACCACCGAGAAGATCGTTCAAATCCGAGATAGGCTTCGGACGGCCCGGAGTCGTCAAAAGTGCTATACCGACAAAAGATGCAACGACCTTGAATTTCAAGTCGGTGACCGCGTCATGTTAAAAGTCGCACCTTGGAAGGGTGTAATCCGTTTTGGGAAACGCGGGAAGCTAAATCCGCGGTATATTGGTCCTTTCGAAATCTTGGAGCGTACTGGAACAGTTGCTTATCGTTTAGATCTTCCGCCTCAATTGAGCTCCGTTCATTCTACCTTCCATGTATCTAACTTGAAAAATTGTCTTGCCGAGCCCGATATCGTCATCCCTCTCGAGGAACTTACTATTGATGACAAACTTCATTTTGTGGAAGAACCGGTTGAAATTGTGGACACCTCCATCAAGACATTGAAACAAAGCCGAATCCCGATTTTCAAGGTTCGTTGGAATGCTAAAAGAGGACCCGAGTTTACTTGGGAAAGGCACGATCAAATGCAAAAGAAATACCCTCACTTGTTCCCGGCTCCGGAAACGCAAGATCCCGAGGAAGAAACAACGACCGCTACGCCTACTTAAATTTCGGGACGAAATTTCTTTTAAGGAGTAGGTAATGTAACATCCCGCCTTTTCCGTTTACTTTTTGGTTTAACTATTTAAATTCCGTTATATGTTTATGACATCCCTCGTTAATACGCGTTTTTAAAATATCTCGTTTAGGTAATTCACGCACCCACAACCGAACTAGAGGGACCATAGTTGCCAAGCGAGCAAAGATGTGACTAGGTCAACTAGTCAACCCTTCACTCTCATCCATTCATTATCTCTTTCATTTTCCCTTTTTCTTTAATACTTCCACAAAATCTCTCAAACACCAATCCAAGAAATCATCATCTAAATCAAATCGAGCAAGCATCAATCAAAACAAATTACATATTTGGAATCCTTGCAACTTCCTCTTCGATTTCATACCGATTTCATTACATTTGGGTAACTTTCTAAAATCACTAGATTTTGTGTTCTTGATGTTTTTAACTTATAAAGTTGTTAATTAGAGTCTATGGCTCAAGTCTAACATGAATATATGATTTATATGTTCGATTTTGTTATTTAAAGTAACTAGCATGAACATAAACTTTGGTGTGTTTGATTTGGTGATTTGGTTGATTAAATGATGTTAAATGCCATAAATGCATGTATTAAATGTGTTCCTAACATCACTTGCTTCAATTTCATGTGTAGGTTGCTTGAGAAAACTCCATAAACTTGATTAGTGATTTTGGTGAATTTGGGTTAGGGTTTGATAAGCTTGAAATGAATATTTGATGCATTGAATGCCATGATTTATTGTTAGTAAGTAGTTAGTTGTATTGTATGCTCGATTGCCTACAAAACGGCATGTTGTATGTATGCATTAAATGCCCGAATCATAAATGTGCACTTATCAAATTTGAGTATTAAATGTGTGCATTAATTGATCATTTACTTTGGAAATCCGATCATTACATATAACGTTTTTGGTTGGTGAAATGTATTTAGTTGTGTTCTTTGTCAAATTACCTTTCTAACGATATAAGATACGAGTTCTAAGTATTAGCGGTTTGCGAGTTATGCTTGAAAGTGTTTTGAATTGAGACTTGGACATTTGAGACTGACCAGGTACCAGCTCCCGTGTATTGTCGCGGCGCGGCAATCCTGGGTCGCGGCGCGGCCTAAGCCGTGTTCAGGTTCTGACCTACATGTCAATTATATGAAAAATGTTTGGTACCCTATGGACCTCCGATTCACATGAGACTTGTTCTAACATGTTTATATATGAATAAAAACCTCAGAAAAATAGTTCGGGACCCGAACCGAACGTGTTGACTTTTTCGTTGACTTTGACCGACTAAAGTTTGACTTTTGTTCAAACTTAACCAAATGATTATGCAACCTTCCTAACTTATTTCTATACTTGTATCTTGCATGAAACTTGACAATTTGATTCACATGCTACATAATCGAGTCGTAACGAGCCATAGGACTAATTGAACATCTTTGACCTATCGTGTTTACCGTTATTGATACGACCTATTTGTTTAGGTCAAGACTAGCATTATCCTTCGCACACGTTACTTTGTGAAGTACTTTTCATACGTGCACTCAAGGTGAGATCATAGTCCCATCTTTCGAACAACTTTTATGCTTTAAACTATGGGATGAGAAACATATACGTATCATACTTTTCCACTTTGAACACAAGTACGAAAACGAACATTCCACGTACGGGTTTGAACGAAAATCCCCAATTCAATTATCATTAGTTACACTTGCAGGATGTAAACGTAAACTTATATTATGTGATCACATGGGCTTGACGAGCCTCATTCGGACGGTTCGCTACCGTTAGCGGATGAAATATATTTTCGGGTCTAGTGTATGTTCTAACACTACGCAAAGGGTGCAAAATAGTTAAGTTTGATAATTGGGTGCCCGAGAAACAAATAACAACTTTGGAATGCAAATGATTTAGATAATCATATTATATTAAATCTTGTGGTTCAAATGCAACGTTTACTAAAACACCTATGATTTCACCAACGTTTTCGTTGACAGTTTTCTATATGTTTTCTCAGGTCCTTGAAAGCTACTTGATACATGCTTTCGCACTCTTTTTGATACTTGCTTGGATGTCGAGTATACATGCATAGTTGGAGCGTCTTTTGACTACTTTAAATTGTGTCGCATAGGTTTCATTCGTACGTTAAACTTTGTAATGTAACTAGTCTTTTGAACTACATTTGTAAACTTGAAACATCCTTTTACTTATGAAATGAATGCGACATATTTTGGTCAAACGTCATGTTAAAGTCTTATGACCACGTAACGGGACCTAAGTAGTCGGCGCCGTCAAACATGATTTGGTCGGGTCGCTACAATTGCCTCCGGGACATTAGGTGACTTGGACGAGGTGACGTTTCCCTTAATGCTCTTAGAAAGTCCCCAGAAGTACCTTTCCATTCGTTTGAACTCCGGTGTAACCATAGTAGGACACATCAGGGCTAGTTCCAAAAATCTCCGGTTGTAGTTATCAAGGTCGTTCCCAACGGCCTTTAACTGCATAAATTCCATTTCCATCCTCTGGATTTCAGTCCTAGGGCAATATTCCTCAATCAGGGCCCCTTTGAACTCCTCCCATGGAGTAGCAAACGCCTCATCAATACGTTTCACTTGAGCTAACGTGTTCCACCACGTTAGTGCGCCGTCAGATAGCGTGCACGAAGCAAACTTGGTTTTATTCTCCTCTGAATAGTTGCTGACTCGGAACACAGATTCAAGTTTTTCAAACCATCTAGTGAGACCAACTGGCCCCTCGGTTCCGCTAAAGTTATGTGGTTTACAGCTTTGGAACTCTTTGTATGTACACCCATTACGAATGGGTTGAATAACCGGTGGTGGTGGCGGTGGAGCTTGGGGTTGCATTTCCGCAATGGCTGCGGCTACCCTTTCGGTAATCATCTCTTCGATTTGGACGCTGGTAGGTGTTGATCGTCCGTTGGCCATGGTGTTCTAAACAAAAATTTTGACTCAAGTCAAAATCCAGTATGCAAATAGTAATAATACAGTATATAGTAACCAACATGGAATCAACACATCACATGTTTATTAAGTAATGCAATCCAGGTACAAATACCACAGAATCATCATACAGTAATGTAAATAGAACATCGTGCAAGAATTAAATAACGCAAAGTTCCATTCATTGATAATAATAAGTTGCATACATCTGTATAAGTTCGTACAATACATAAATGAAACATAAAACTACAACTAGATTACATAATGAAATCTACTACAAAAGTCCTACGGTGAAGGTGGGTGTAGGATATCCAATACATGGGACATCTGGTCCTCGAGTTCAGTAACTCGGTCTCGGAGGATCCCCACCTCCCTTGTCAATTCCTCGACAGTGGGAGATGGTGGGGCAGGCGGTGCTGGTGGTGCAGGTGGTGCCGGTGGTGCTGGTGGTGCAGATGTAGACGGTCCGGCTCCAGAAATATTTAGTACGTAACGGGGTGCCTTACGCATGAGTGGGTCGGCAGGGTATGGCACAAGCTGCTTACGGGCAGTAACCCTACGATGCCGACCAAATGAGTCAGTGAATGCTCGTCCTCCGTTGATCCCCGGAATAATAGTACAGTCGAAGCGATACCGCTTCTTTGGCGGGGTGGAGGGTGGCTGTACAGGTGCATCAGGGTCCTCCTCGTCGGAGTCATCGTCACTCGAGTCATCTGTGGATGAGTCATCGGATGAAGAATCAGCGGATGATGGGTCGTCCGAATCATGTGGTGGTGACTGCACGGGCGGCCCTCCTTGGGCGGCTATCATCTGTCGGTAACGGGCGGGTCCGATCGGAATGAGACATCCATCAGGGGCGCGTCGGCACCAATGGTAATACCGGTTACGGAATGGACCTTCCCCGAATTCCGCGGGGATCACAATCTCACTGGAGCGGGGCTGTGACACCGAGGGTCCGGGGGCAGATGGAGCTGGAATCTCCGGAGGGTCCTGGGTTCCGTCTACAGTAACCACTGAAGCCGGTGTATGGCTGCTAGCTCCGGAAGATGAAGCACCGGGGTCACTCGTAGGTAACGGGATCGGTGGATCGGCAACAGTGGCAGGTGTAGTGGCTGAAGTGTCTGAACTGCCCAAAACAATAGCAGGTGGAATATCCGACATCTAAATAAGGAAAAATAAATTTTCCATGTCAGTAAGTCATAAAGCAAGC
The DNA here is from genome assembly GCF_046630445.1 of Rutidosis leptorrhynchoides. Classification (NCBI taxonomy): domain Eukaryota; kingdom Viridiplantae; phylum Streptophyta; class Magnoliopsida; order Asterales; family Asteraceae; genus Rutidosis; species Rutidosis leptorrhynchoides. The sequence goes on along the minus strand of NC_092335.1, from coordinate 585,999,725 downwards.
ACGTATTAGGCCAACAGTCTAAATCATGTATAACAGTAAGTAGCATGGCAATAACGACAAGTATCATGCAATCGAAAGCAGATAATAGCATGCAGTAGTGAAATCATGTAATAGCATACGGCATATAGTAGTAAAAGTAAGCAGCAGCATGCAGTAAGTTCAGCGGAAACAAGTAAACTAGCAAGTTGTAGATTAGTCCTATTAGTGAATCCTACTCGGGTCAGTCTTAGACTCACTAATGCAACCTAATTCCCTACAACCAATGCTATGATACCAAATGTGATGCCCCGTACTAAATCATCATGTACGGACCATCAACAACAGGATCATTACAAGGTCAAACACTATATGCGTTTTCAAAACAAGTTGCATTCATGATAAAAGCTGACGTCATAACCAACGCCAAATGTTTTACAACCAAAGTATGCTTCTATGAACAGAAGCAAATATAATAGTGCGTGACCCTTAGGTCGTTATAAATCATAGTTTCAAAAGTACTTAAGTTTGAATGCAATATAAAGTAGTTCATGCAGTGACATCTCTAAAGCGGCGGGTGTCTACAGCAAGACTAGTATACAGCGAAAGCAACCTTAAGCACCTGAGAAAAACATGCTTAAAAATGCCAACACAAAGGTTGGTGAGCTATAGTTTAAGTATAATAGTATGTAATGTAGGCCACGAGATTTCAGTGCTACAAAGAGCGTTTCAAAACCGTATGATAAAGTATATGTTAACCGTGGGCACTTGGTAACTAACTTAATGTTTATACCCCCTGAAAGTACACTTGGCAAGTGCGTATGTTTACGAATTATTAAACACCCTTTAAATGCTAGCGCTACTAGCCTGAGTGGGGATGTCAAACCCTATGGATCCATATCTAAGATTCACATTCATCGGTTCAAAAACCAATGACTAAACGTTACCGAGCTAAAGGGAATGTTTATGCCGTTGTATAACCCACACATATATAAAGTTTAAGTACTCATGCATAGTATGTAAAACGTAAAATGCGCATGTATTCTCAGTTCCCAAAATAGTTAAAGTAAAAAGGGATGCTATAACTCACAATGATAAAGTAGCGGTAAAGTCGAGTCGGGAAATAAGCAAGTACGTAGGTCCAGAAAGTCCGCAACCTACGTCAAATAGTATTAAGTCAGTAAATCATCCGAATAGGTTTAAAATAATGTAAATAAGGTCTTAAGGGTCATCATCATTCATCATCAAACAAAAGGTGTAAAGTAAGTTTCGTTCATGAAAGTAGTTTAAAAGAAAGGCTGAGTTCGGTCAGTCACCACGGCCTCAATACCTACTGAAATAAGGTGAGACCAGTGGCCATGGCTCCGTATATGAGTCCTTTAGTTGTGGTAAAAATCCCAGAAGTAAACTCATATTCGTTTGACCGTGGCGATGGTCTAAGTGCAAGTAGGTCAGAATTTTCAGCACAACGTTAAAAGACATAGTGACGATCGGAGGGCCATAAATCCTAAACTGTAACTCGGATTAAGACGAGTCCTAAATGAAAAGTTATCTACTCAAACAGAGATATCTGAAAATCATCTTTACAGTAGCCCAGGTCGTATGGGTCAGACACAGAAACAGTAAAACAGTAGGTCCGGTGGGTTCTTGGTGTTCGATGCTTATCACGGTTCTCATCCTTGATGCATATAGCTTCAAGTGTACAACTCGTTGAAATGTTTACATAATCTTAACCAAGGTTTCACAATCATAACATTTGTGTAAGTCTAAGACATGTAACACAACTCAATTAAGTGTTGTATGTAGTTCGATGAACCAAAGTTACATCAAAGTCTTAGATCCGACACATACATGAACTATAAAAGTAATATTAACCAAGTTTTGACTATTATGACACAAGTGTAGGTCTAAGACATGTAGCACAACTCACTTAAGAGTTGTATGAAGTTTGATAAACCAATGTTACATCAAGGTCTTAGATCTAACACATACATGAACTTTAAAACTAATATTAAGTTACAACTTGAAAATAAACTTATAAAATCAATATCTTAAGTTGTAGAACATAGTTCTTAGTTAGATCTTGAAGATCCTAGACCCAAAAGTCTAGATCTAACATAAGTGTACCAAGTTATAATTAAAGAAAGATTACTTACATGTTCTTGAACTTTTAAAGTTAATTTTAGTTCAAGAAAGTATGAGATCAAGACTAACTTGTAATACTTGACCATTTAAACAAACAAACATGAAATTAAAGTACATAATATAAAGAAATAAACTAAGTAAACAAGTAATAAGTTCATGGGTTTCATACTTTAAAGATTCAAGCCTAAGTCTTGATCTTTAAGAAAGTAACTTTTAAGTTTACAAACATGATTCACAAGTATGATTTTTACAACCATGAACTTACAATCTTTAAAACTTTAAAGGTAGAACATAAACTAGTAAGTTTATGTTCTTGAGTGTTCTTGTAAATACAAGATAAAAGAAGAACAAACTAGTAAGTTTGATCCTTGATAACATGTAAGTAAATAACAACAACTAACAACTACAAATAATTAACAACAAAGAACAAAAGATGATGATGATTATGTGTATATGTAATTCAGTTTTTAGACAAGGAAAAGAGAAGAAGTTTGCTCATATTACTTATAAGACTTGAGAGAGAAATGAGAGAAATGTTGCAAGTATTTTGTGTGTGTGTTTGAGAATGAGAGAATGAGAGTGAGTAAGTAATGAAAATTGAAAATAAAACTCCCCTTGTTAACACTAAAACCGACAGCTAGGGGGATCAAAAGGGAGGAAGGAAAAGTCCATGAGGTTCTAGCATGTTAAAGCTTAAAAAGTTGGTTAAATGGGGTGGTTTCATGGGGATAAGGTGGTAACTAGATTCCATACCAAGTTATATCATCTAGTTGTAACTTAAATGATACTTACACATTAAGATGGGCTAATTAAGTCCATTAAAGTGAGTAGGGTGGGCTCTTTAAGTCCATGAACACTAATTCAATCCCAAGTTCAAGTAATTAACAAGTAAGTCCAATAAAGCCCAAGTAATTAACTAGTAACCATAGTTAATTAAAATGATTAATAAAACTTAATCATGAATGTAAATAATACTCAAAAATATTATTCGGGTAATGTACGTATGTCACAAAGACGTTTCGGGCATTCAAAGTCAAGTATGATCAATCAAAGTAACAAGTAAATGAAATAACATACATTCAATAATTCACAAGTATTAATAATAACAATTATTAATAAATAAACATTGGAAAATCCAGGGTCATTACATTGTTCTTCCAGGCCATGCGATCGCATGGCCAGCTGGATCCAGCCCTTGCTAGTTTGCCGACGGTTTTAATAAATATATATAATATATATATAATTTTAAGAATTATTTATATATTATATTATATTTATGTGCATAGTTGACTTGTAATTTTAGCTCCGTTGCATTGCGTTGAGAGTTGACTCTGGTCCCAGTTCTGGATTTTCGAACGTCCTTGCGTACAATCTAATATCTTGTACTTTGTGTTTCACGACTCGTACTCTTGTAACTTTTAGACGTTTCTCATCAATAATTTGAACCACGTTGATTGTTCTTTGTACTTTTTAGCTTTTTGGTCGTTTGCGTCTTCAAATCGTCGAATCTGTCTTTTGTCTTCACCTTTTATTATTTTAAATGAATATCACTTGTAAATAGAACAATTGCAACCAAAAGCTTGTCTTTCTTAAAGGATAATGCTATGAAATATATGTTCGTTTTTAGCATTATCAAGTACATTTTTGTTTTTAAATTCACACCAAACTTAAATTTAAAATGCATACAATTTCATATAAATATTATTAATATTTATATATTTTAGTTTTGCAAACTTATATTAAAAATATTAGTTTTTTTTTAAATATTTACAAACTTAAATATATTGATTTTAAAAATTTACAATTTCAATTTTAAAAATATGGTAAAAATAAAATTAAAAATCTTTTTGATCTTTTATCCCACTTTAATCAATCAAATATTATCAAAAATATACGTCCCTCTTTTGTGTAAAGTAATTTCGGCTATTGTACCTAGTTTTACTCCCGACGAATTTTTGAAATATTTTAGATTGATTGATTAAAGATATTTATACCTTAAGAATAAACGGTAAATTTTGCAGTGATGTAATAAATTTTTGTATGATATCAATAATTTCGGTTTCGCATACCTAATTTTATTGAATATCAATTTAATACTTTATAGCGAACGATTCAGCGTTTATTATCAAAAGGTTAAAAGCAATAAATAAAAATAAAAACTGTACATACTTAACTGTGAAATAGAATTCTCAGAGACCTGCTTTAGTTGACTCATAGGAGAGTCGTGTGATATGGTTTTCCATAGCTACATAAGCATAACCTCGATTCTTTAATAACTTTTCTTCTAAACATATGAACGGTCCTTCTTTGTATAGAGTAACAATTTCGGTATTTGAATATGTTTGATTGTTCGAACATTTACCTTCGTGTGACCATTTTCCGCATTTATGACATCTTTCAAGGTGTCGTGCTATTCTTTTTGTTGCGGATTTTGATTTTTCTTTACCAAAATGTATCTTATGATGATCTTTCCTGAGTTCTTTCCTTACTTCGTCCATTTTTCCTCTTATGAATGATACCAATTCACTCGGAAAGATGTTATTATTACATTTAGTAATCATAGTGTGTAGTAGTAGACCATGGTTCAGATCACATGAATTCTTCATCTCGTAAAACCTAAAAAAATAAAAATTCAGAATGGAGGGAGAAGACTAGTTCTTTAGGGTCTGCTAGGGAAAGACCATTCGGATTCCATTCTCGAGAACTACACGAAAACAGAATATCTAACTCTAACAGAAATATATGTTACCCTTAAAAGATTCGAATCTTCCCACACTTAGTTAGCTGTGGTATCGAAATTGTGATTAACTTCATTGTCAACTTTCATCGGACCATGTATGTAATGTTTAACTCTGTGACCATTAACCTTAAATTCATTCCCATTTGAATTTATTAACTCTATTGTTCCATATGGGAAAACTCTTTTGACTATGAATGGTCCAGACCATCTTGATTTTAATTTTCCAGAAAATAGCTTGAATCATGAATTGAAAAGAAGGACTCTGTCTCCTTCCTTAAATTCTTTTGAACTTCTGATTCTTTTATCATGCCACTTCTTCGTTCTTTCCTTATAGATTAAGGAATTTTCATATGCATCATGTCTTAATTCTTCTAATTCGTTTAATTGACTTAACCGTAGACGTCCGGCTTCATGCAAATCAAGATTACATGTCTTCAAAGCCCAAAATGCTTTGTGCTCAATTTCTACTAGAAGGTGACATGCATTTCCGTAAACGAGTTTAAAAGGTGTGGTTCCAATTGGAGTTTTGTAGGCTGTTCTAAAAGCCCAGAGTGCATCCTCCAATTTTATGGACCATTCCTTCGGATTTGATCCTACAGTTTTCTCTAGAATACGTTTTAAAGCTCGGTTGGTATTTTCAACTTGTCCACTTATTTGTGGATGATAAGCGGTTGAGATTTTATGAATTACTCCATATCTTTTGAGAACTTTCTCAAGTTGATTGTTACAAAAATGAGTATCCCGATCACTTATTAAAGCTTTCGGTGTTCTAAACCTTGCAAAAAGACGTTTTAAGAAGTTGACTACAACTCGTGCATCGTTAGTTGGAAGAGCTTGTGCTTCTACCCATTTAGATACATAATCAATGGCAACGAGGATATAGAGATTATTATGAGATTTTGGAAATGGACCCATAAAGTCAATACCCCAAACGTCAAATACTTCACATACTTGAATGACATTTTGTGGCATTTCATCACGATGACTTATTTTTCCGGCCCTTTGACAAGCATCACAGGATTAAAAAGAAGGTGTGCGTCTTTGAAAATTGTAGACCAATAGAATCCAGCATCATAGACTTTCCTTGCTGTGAGTTGAGGCCCATAATGCCCTCCTGTTGGTCCTGTGTGACAATGGTTTAAGATTTGACTAGCTTCATCCCCGAATACGCATCGATGTATTATTCCATCGGGATAACTTTTAAAAAAATGTGGATCTTCCCAAAAATAGTGTTTTATATCACTAAAGAATTTCTTTCGTTTTTGGTATGACAATCCTTTTTCAAGGAATCCACATACTAAATAGTTTGCATAGTCTGCAACCCATGAAATTTCATTATAATCTATCTTCAAAAGATATTCATCAGAAAAGTTATCTTGTATAGCCAATTCATTTAGAACTTCTAATTCAGGATTTTCAAGACGAGAAAGATGATCAGCGGCGAGATTTTCTGCTCCCTTTTTGTCTCGGATTTCAATATCGAACTCTTGTAAGAGTAAGATCCATCGGATTAATCGTGGTTTGGCATCTTGTTTTGAAAATAGGTATCTAAGAGCAGAATGATCGATATAGACCACCGTTTTAGCTAGAACGAGATATGAACGAAATTTGTCAAAAGTAAAGACAATAGCAAGGAGTTCTGTTTCAGTAGTTGTGTAATTCGTTTGTGCTCCTTGTAAAGACAATAGCAAGGTATAGACCACCGTTTCTCAATCCTTTGTCCTAAAACGGCTCCCATTGCAAAATCACTTGCATCGCACATGAGTTCAAATGGTAGATTCCAATTTGGAGTTATCATGATCAGAGCATTAGTGAGTTTTTCTTTAAGAATATTAAAAGATTTGATGCATTCATCTAAAAAGATTAATGGAGCATCTTTTTCTAGGAGTTTATTCATAGGAGTGGCAATTTTAGAAAAAATCTTTTATGAAATGTTGGTAAAAACCGGCATGCCCTAGAAAACTCCTAACTCCTCTAACATTGGTGGGATGTGAAAGTTTAGCAATTACATCTACTTTAGCTCTATCCACTTCAATTCCTTCCTTTGAGATTTTATGACCAAGAACGATGCCTTCTCTAACCATGAAATGGCATTTCTCCCAATAAAGAACTAGATTTGATTGTTCGCATCTAATAAGCATTCGTTCAAGATTAACTAGACATGTTTCAAAAGTATCACCGAAGACTGAAAAGTCATCCATGAAAACTTCCATGCATTCTTCTATCATGTCATGAAAAATTGCCATCATGCACCTTTGAAAGGTTGCAGGAGCGTTGCAAAGTCCAAATGGCATGCGTTTATAAGCAAAAGTACCATAAAGGCACGTGAATGTGGTTTTCTCTTGGTCCTCGGGTGCTATTGGAATTTGAAAATATGCGGAGAAACCGTCAAGAAAACAATAGTAACTATTCCTGGCTAATCTTTCCAACATTTGATCAATGAAAGGTAAGGGAAAGTGATCTTTTCAGGTGATGTCATTTAATTTTCTATAATCAATACAAACACGCCATCCTATTACAGTCCTAGTAGGAATAAGCTCATTTTTTTCATTTGTGATGACAGTCATGCCACCCTTCTTAGGTACACATTGAACTGGGCTTACCTATGGACTATCAGAAATTGGATAAATTAAACCTGCATCTAGCAGTTTAATAATTTCTTTCTTAACAACATCTTGCATATTAGGATTTAGTCTTCGTTGGCGTTGCAGATACGTTTTATGACCTTCTTCCATAAGGATTTTATGTGTACAATACGAAGGACTTATGCCTTTAATGTCATGAATCTTCCATGCAATAGCTGGTTTATGAGCTTTTAGCACAGAAATGAGTTGAGATTTTTCATTTTTCGTAAGAGAAGACGATATTATTACAGGTAATTCAGATTCACCATGTAAATAAACGTATTCCAAATGGTTTGGAAGTGGCTTTAACTCTAATATTGGTGGTTCTTCTATCGATGATTTGTATCGATATCTGACTTCCTCTTTTAGCATTTGAAGTTCTTCTGTTGTTGGTTCGTAATCATTAGCCATGAGTGTGGCTAACATTTCAGCTTCATCAATTGGTTCAGTTCCTTCTCCTAAAGAACATTCTCCTGTTCCTTGTAATTCTGGAAATTCTTCTAACAATTCTGCATGTGAATTTATAGTTTAAATATAATAACATGTATCATCTACAGATTGCGATTGTTGAATGGCTCTATCCACAAAAAAGGTAACACTCTCGTCCTCTATACTTAGGGTCAGTTTCTTACCGAACACGTCTATTATTACTTTAGCCGTGTTTAAGAATGGTCTTCCTAATATGAGAGGAACTCGAGAATCTTCTTTCATGTCCTGAACAACAAAATCTACTGGAAATACTAAAGTCCTAACTTTCACTAGTATGTTTTCCATTATCCCTCTAGGATATTTTACTGATCGATCGGCTAGTTGTATACTTATTCGTGTTGGTTTCAATTATCCAATGTATAATTTAGCGTATAGTGAATACGGCATTAAATTTATACTAGCACCTAAGTCTGCCAATGCTTCTATTGAACTAAGACTACCCAGAAAATATGGAATTGTGAAACTTCCTGGATCTGATAATTTTTCTGGTAGTGTATTCAACAACACTGCGGAGCATGTAGCATTCATAGTAACAGCCGAGAGTACTTCCATTTTTCTTCTATTTGTGATTAGATCTTTTAAGAATTTAGCATATCTAGGCATTCCTGAAATCACATCAATGAAAGGAAGATTTACATTTATCTGTTTAAACATATCCAAGAATTTGGATTGCTCGACTTCAAGTCTTTTTTTTCTCATTTTACTCGGGTAAGGAAGTGGTGGTTGATATGGTTTAACACAAGGTTTAGCCTTAACTGTGTTATCTTCATTAACTTTTTCAACTACCGGTTCTTTTTCCTTTTCTTGCTCAGGCTGTGGTGCCTGTGGAGTGGGAATACCGTCATCATAAATTACAGGCATTTCAGATGGTTTAAGTGTAATACCACTTCTCGTGGTAATGGCTTTAACTGTTTCATTCCGGGAGTTAGTATTTGTATCACTAGGTAGACTCCCCAGTTTTCTTTCACCTATCAACCTTGCTAGGTTGCTTACTTCTTGTTCCAGATTTTGAATAGAAGCTTGTTGATTTCTAAATGCTTGAGTATTTTGTTCATTAGTTTGTTTCTGAGATGTGAAAAATTGAGTTTGAGATTCAACTAGCTTTGACATCATATCTTCTAAATTTGGCTTTTTATCATCGGTTTGTGGTGGTTTAATTGGAAAAATAGGTCTTTACTGATTGTAAGTATTGTTGGATACTTGTTGATTGTTAGGACCTTGTTGGTTGTTGTATGGAACATTTTGGTTATAATTCTGATTGTAGTTTGGTCGTGGCGGTTGATAATTATTCTGATAATTATTTCCAGGCCTTTGGTTCATGTATGAAACATTCTCTCGTTGTTCCATTGTTTGTTCAATACTGAGACAATCTTTTGTCAAATTTGGTCCTCCACACTGCTTACAACTAATTCGTATTGAGTGAATATCTTTAGTCATCTTTTCCATTCGTCTCTCGAAAGCATCTATCTTTGTGGACATGGAATCAAAGTCATGGCTAGAATCGGCTCTAGCTGCTTTAGATGATATAACGATATCTTTTTCTTGATGCCACTCATGTGAGTGGGAAGTAGTGTTTTCAATAATTTTGTAAGCTTCAGTTGCGGTTTTCTTCATAATGGAACCACCAGCTGCTATATCGATGTCTTTTCGTGTAGTGATGTCTCCTCCTTGATAGAATATTTGTACTATTTGATAAGTGTCTAAACCATGTTGCGGACATCCTCTTAACAACTTATCAAATCTTGTCCACGCCTCATATAGAGTTTCATTTGGCTTTTGTATGAACGTAACTATTTCTCCTTGAAGTCTCACGGCTTTAGATGTCGGAAAGAATTGTTTAAGAAATTTTTCAACTAAGACATCCCACGTATCAATCGCCCCTTCAGGTAACGATTCTAACCAATCTTTGGCCTCTCCCTTTAAAGTCCAGGGAAATAATATGAGATAGATCTGTTCATCCTCCATTTCTCGAATTTTAAATAGAGTACAAATCCTATTAAAGGTACGAAGATGTTCGTTTGGATCTTCCTTCGGTGCACCACTAAATTGGCATTGATTAGTTACCATGTGTAGAATTTGTCCTTTGATTTCATAATCTGGCGTATTAATGTCTGGTTGAGTAATTGCATGACCTTGGCCCGTGCGTTTAGCTCTCATTCGGTGTTCCATACTTAGAGGTTCTAGATTTTTCATGATAGAATTTGTTGAATCTGAATCACTAGAGGATTCTAATTTAATGGTTTCTTCCTCGACAATCTCTGGATGAGTGATTTGTGGTTTAGGAGGAATGATTAGTGGTTCAGGATCTCTGAATTGTCCCTGAATATCCTCCGGATTCTCAATTGTGAGGTCGGGTTCAAAAAATGGATTATTGAAAATTTGAATTGGAGTACTTGGTCGACTAGATGACGATTCTAAAGAAAAATCAACGGCGACAATATTGGCTAGATGTCTTGATCGAGTTACAGGTGGTGAATGTATGAAAGGTGGTGAACGTTTTGCTCTGTGCATTCACTGAATGTCCTATTAGTTATAAAAGATAAAAATTATATAAGCTATCAAATTAATAGACTTTTCTGATTTTACCCACGTTTCGAATAGCCAATAGATGCAGCAGGTAGCCAGGACCCTTTAAATCGGAAGCCCACAACTCGCCACTAACAAATCCAACTATTACTACGAACCAGAAAATTTTGGATGTCTATCAATTTAACCGCTTAAAATAATTTTTCGTCGACGTTTTAAAGAAAATAAAGAAAATTCTATGTCCTAAAAACTAGAGCATCGAGAAATAAAAAAGAAAAAGACTGCGTCGAAAAACGTCAAAAAATAGAAGGCCGAAAAATAATAAGAGAGTAGCGCGTCGAAACTTAAAAGTCTAAAAACTAAAAATTAAAACTTACGTCTAAAGGTATTAAAGCTTAAAAGGAATTCTATATCTAAAACGGCAATAACTTAAAAAGTACTAAAATCTTAAAACGGCGTCGCAAAATTCTAAAGAACCTAAATCTTAGTCTAAAGAAAAAGCAAGTAAGGGATTTTACTGCAAAGCCTAAAAATCTAAAAATAAAAATAAACTACGGCAAAAAAACTAACCTTAAAACTAATTACGAACGAAAAATATATAAAATTAAGCTTGAACAATTAAAATGATACGAAATATAAAAATAAAACTTAAAGTTATAAAAATAAAATTTTTATAAAAATATTATTTTGTATAAAGTATTTTATAAAAAAATTAGTTTTATATATTAATAAAACTAATTAAAACTTAAAAATACAAAATTTAATTAAAACTTAAAACTAATTATATTAAATTACTAAACCCTAATTATAATTAATAATAATTAATTTTTTAACCCTAATTTCGTAATAAATGAGGTACCAGGTCGCAGATGTCAGACGGCTCCGCGATTGCGGATATATTCGGACCAAAAACTCCGCGAGTGCGGAGGATGAAAATTCAAACGAGCTGCAGGCTCAAATTACGCAGGTTCAACGTTTAATAATTTTTTTTTTTACTTTTTTACTTTTAATTTTTTTATATTTTCTGTTTTTAGTTTTTATAAAATATAACTTAAATAAAACTTATATTTTAACAATTACTTATTAGATTTTTATAATTCTAAAAAATAAACTTTTTAATTAAAACACCTAAATAGGTATATATTTTTTTATGTTTTTATATTTTTGTTTTTACTATTTAAAACTTATATTTTTACAAAAATAGAATAAAACTTAATAAAAATCTTTTTTTTTATATAGCGTTTCGTTTCGGTGTTGAATTTTCTCCGGCAGCGGCGCTAAAAATACTTGATGTGTGCGAGGTGTAGTATGAAATAGTTATATTTTTATTACGAAATACTATTAAATACGATACAATTTTACACAAGTTATTTATTTATTTATAGAGTGGATATACCTAAACCTTGCTACAACACTTATAGGCAGTGTACCTAATCGTACAGTAGTGTAGTTTTTAGTAAGTCCGGTTTGTTCCGCAGGGAGCTAGCCAAGTTTAACGCTATACTTTTAAACTATATTTGTATATATATATATATATATATATATATATATATATATATATATATATATATATATATATATATATATATATATATATATATATATATATATATATATATATATATATATAAGTATTATTATTATTATTATAAAGGGGGTTTTTTACCGTTTAATGACCGGTTTGTCGATTTTATGTCTTAAGTCACAATTAAAACCTAATGTAAAATATTAAAAATAAATATAACTAAATTTAAAGCGTAAAGTAAATGACGATAATTAAAGTGCGATAAATTAAAGTGCGATAAAATGACGGTAAATAAAATTTCGATAATTAAAATGTACGATAATTAAAAGTGCGATAAGATATAAAATAAAGGAATTATGCTTATTTAAACTTCCATAATCATGATGTTCGACGTGTTGATTTTAGTTTATTACCATGGGTTAATTGTCCTTTGTCCTGGATTATTTGATATGTCCATACGGTTTTGTCCATAATAGTCCATCAGTCATAAATATAAAGTGCGAGGATCTTCATCAAATTATCCTTATACCCGAAGTCAAATATTCCAACTAATTGGGGATTCAAATTGTAACAAGGTCTTAATACTTTGTTTAATGAATACACCAGGTTATCGACTGCGTGTAGTCCAAGGTTTTAATACTTTGTTAACAATTTCACCAATTACCCTTAAATGTAATCCACCCCTGTTTTAATGAGTCCATTGACTATTAATCCATCCCCGTGTCCGGTAAAATGAACAATTATTGGTATTTATAGATATCCCACCCACCGTACCCGATTAAGCGTATGTGGTTATTTATATATACGTCAAATTGTAACCATTATATTAAATTAACAAGATATCATTTAGTTAATTAAATATAAAGCCCATTAATAGTCCATAGTCCAATTTCCACAAGTGTCGTTCTTTTGTCCAAACCCCAATTATGGTACAAAGCCCAATTACCATGTCTTTAATATTTAGCCCAACATCACGATTACTTCAATTTAAATAAGCATAATAATAACTTAGCTACGAGACATTAATTTAAAAAGGTTGAACATAACTTACAATGAGTATTAATAGCGTAGCGTTACACGGACAGAGTTTCAACTTACAAACTTAAAACATTCGCCACTATAACCTTATTATTATTAAACTTAAATTAAAATTATAAAATATAAATATAAATATATCGTAGATAGATAGATAGAAAAACGTTGTGTTGAATCGATCAGAATGCGCGGCCTTTTATAGGCCCACGTTTCACTGTACAGCTCCAGGAGTGCGGAGGTTTTCTTCATCACAGCCCCGCAAGTGCTGAGGTCTGGATTCCAGCTCATAGATTAAATCCAAAACGTGGGCTACGTATAATTATAAAATATAATAATATATATAATTAATTATATATTATATTATATTCTTGTGCATAGTTGACTTGTAATTTTTGGTCCGTTGCGTCGCGCGCTGAAAGTTGGTTCATGTCTCGGTTCCGAATTTTCGAACGCCTTTTCGTACGATTTAATATCTTGTACTTTGTGTTTTACAGCTTGTACTCTTGTAATTTTTAGATGTTTCTCGTCAATAATTTGAACCACTTGGATTGTACTTTGTACTTTTTAGCTTTTTGGTCATTTGCGTCTTCAATTCGTCAAATCTGTCTTTTGTCTTCACCTTTTATTATTTAAACGAATATCACTTGTAAATAGAACAATTGCAACTAAAAGCTTTTCTTTCTTGAAGGATAATGCTATGAATATATGTTCATTTTTAGCATTATCAGTATTAACAAAAAGATCTTGCTCAGGAGAAAGATGCTCAAACTTCGCAGCAAGACTGGAAGGAGCGCATGCACCAAGATGCGTGAACTGCTGAGTAAAAGTGGGAACAGATATCTTAAAAAACTCCTCAAAATAATCCAGATCCATGTCAAGGGATAAAGAAAAGTTGGTCGGAATGTTGAGTCGAGCACGCTTGTTGCGGCTAGTATCAAGTGTAGAGGCGTCCGAATACAAGTTGGTGCGCCTTTGGAATGGTGGAAGCTCGCAGGAAACATTTGGATCAACAGTTGATTGATGGAGAACTGGAGAATTTGGAACAGTTTGGGACACTTGGGTTTCTGAAGCAGGTGCACGGTTGTCAGATTGCACCTCTTGGTCGATTTCAATCGGATTGATAATATCTGCAACATAAGGGATTACGATAAAAATATATGAATAAATAAGTAATATATGAAACGCCCCGTCCTAATCCATCCGGACGAAGTCCACATTGATTATAAATGATTCACAATAGTTGGTTACATCGCGAGGTACTTGACCTCTATATGACACATTTTACAAATATTGCATTCGCTTTTAAAAAGACAAACTTTCATTTCATTGAAAGTTGACGACATGCATACCATTTCATAACACATCCAACTATAATTGACTTATTAATGATCTTGATGAACTTGACGACTCGAATGCAACGTCTTTTGAAATATGTCATGAATGACTCCAAGTATTATCTCTAATATGAGCAAATGCACAGCAGAAGATTTCTTTCGTACCTGAGAATAAACATGCTTTAAAGTGTCAACCAAAAGGTTGGTGAGTTCATTAGTTTAACATAAATAATCATTTCATATTTTTAATAGACCACAAGATTTTATATTTCCATTTCTCATAAACATACGTCCCATGCATAGAGACTAAAATATCATTCATATGGATTGAACACCTGGTAACCGACATTTACAATATGTATATAAGAATATCCCCATCATTTCGGGATCCTCCTTCGGACATGATATAAATTTTGAAGTACTAAAGCATCCGGTACTTTGGATGGGGCTTGTTGGGCCCGATAGATCTATCTTTAGAGTTCGCGTCAATTAGGGTGTCTGTTCCCTAATTCTTAGATTACCAGACTTAATAAAAAGGGGCATATTCGATTTCGATCATTCAACCATATAATCTAGTTTCAATTACTTGTGTCTATTTCGTAAAACAGTTATAAAAACAGCGCATGTATTCTCAGTCCCAAAAAAATATATAGTGCAAAAGCATTTAAAAAGGGATTAATGAAACTCACGCATATAAATATTGTAAAACAGTTAATAAAGCATTTGCATGTATTCTCAGCCCAAAAATGTAAAGAGTAAAAAAAAGAGCAAATGAAACTCACGCATATAAATATTGTAAAACAGTTAATAAATCATTTGCATGTATTCTCAGCCCAAAAATGTAAAGAGTAAAAAAAAGAGCAAATGAAACTCACGCATATAAATATTGTAAAACAGTTAATAAAGCATTTGCATGTATTCTCAGCCCAAAAATGTAAAGAGTAAAAAAAAGAGCAAATGAAACTCACCATTATGTATTTTGTAGTAAAAATACATATGACAACCTTGAACAACTGAACCTCGGATTCACGAACCTATTTCATTCATTCATATATATATATATATATATATATATATATATATATATATATATATATATATATATTAATACTTATACTTGTAATCGAACAAATATATATTTATGTATATTATTAGAGATTTTAGTTGTTATTTTATATCATGTGTTTTATTAATAACTTAATTAGATATGTTTATCTTTATATAAATAATTAACATTTATTACAAAAGTATTAATATGATTAGGTTTTATATATAAAAAAATTATATATATATATATATATATATATATATATATATTTTTATGTATATAATCTTCATTTGATATCTCAATAATAATAATAATACTAAATATAATAATTTTTAATGTGAATAATAGAAATTTGATAAAAATAATAGTAATACACATAAAAATAATAATAATGATAAAAATAATGATAACTCTAATAATAATAATAATAATAATAATAATAATAATAATAATAATAATAATAATAATAATAATAATAATAATAATAATTATTATTATTATTATTATTATAATAATAATAATAATAATAGTTGTAACGATAAAAATAATAATTTTAATAATACTAATAATAATAATAATAATAATAATAATAATAATAATAATAATAATAATAATAATAGTTGTAACGATAAAAATAATAATTTTAATAATACTAATAATAATAATAGTTGTAACGATAAAAATAATAATATTAATAATACTTGTATAATAATATTGATAATACTTTGATAATAATATTTGTAATAATAATAATAATGATAATAATAATAATAATTGTAATAATAATAATTATTATTATTATATTTATTTATACCTGATAAAAGTAAATCACGCGTGTTATTAGGGTAAAAAAAATAGATCGAGATGCAGAGCAAAAGACAGAATAAATTAGGGTTCTTGGGTCTTTAGTTTTTCGATCGGTTAATTGATCAATCGATCAATCAACCATCATCAGGGTATAACGGGCCATCTATTCATCATCATCATCGTTAACTCGTCACCATCTACCCTAATCGTCATCATCCTCATTCAATCGTCTTTATTAGTTCATTGATGATGTATGTCGACAGGATAGGAGCAGGAGTGGATTGATTAAAGCATCAACCCAATAAATCGATCTAGAAGATGTTGTTAATTGAAACAGAAGAATCGGCATAGCAGGTAATCGATTCTTTATCTTCATAACAACAGTAATAGTTTCAGGTTTAGTATTATATTATTGTGTTGATTGTTGAATAGAAGTATATATGTAGCAATCGATGATGACAAGTGGTATTTTAATTGTTAGTTGTTAATGGTGATCTGTAGTTGTTCGGATTTAAAACAGAATACAGCAGAAATTTGTAGTAGAGGAAACGATTGTTAATATGTTGGTTTGTGTTGATTGCAGGTAGTTCCATCATGAAACAGAAACAAGGTAGTAGTAGGTAAAGTTTAAAGAATTAGTGTTTGTGATGGTTTTGAGGTTCACGAAGAAGAAACAATCAAGAAGAGGTGGTGACTGTTTTGATTCCAGTTGAAACAGAACCATGTAGCATTAGAAGTCTAAGTGATGATGGAATAGTGATCGTGGTAGTATAAGGTGGTTGTGGAAGAGGTAATTTTTGATTTCTTTAGGTGTTTCTTATGTATATAATGTATATATGTAAATGAGAGATATAGATAGATGTGTATGATGGTGATTAAGGATAGTCTGATGTTTTGTTCATCAGAAATAGGAAACGTACCATATTAGTTGCAGTGTGCTCGATTATGTTGCAGTTATAATGATGGTGAAGGTCTTCGAATGATAGTAGCTTGGTGATGATGGTGGCAGTATAGTAGGCTGTGGATGGTGTTGTGGTATTCGATGGTGGTTGAGTGAAGAAGATGAGGGTGGCGAGTGATGGGTTCCTTTTATATTTGCTTTATTTCTTCATGTAATAGAGCTGATAATTGTCAAATGATAATGATGATGGAATAATCGAAGGGTTACTCACCATGTTGACTGATTTTATTGTTTTATATCAAAGAGGGTCACAGAAATACCTCAATCAGGTACAGAAGGAGAATAAAAAGCAGATAAGTATAGCTAATCGATTTTGTTATCTAGTGACTAACATGGAATCCAATTGTACTACTTTTAGACAGAAAAAATATATTGCTTTTAGTTTGAAAACGATTGCAACTGGATCCATTCTATTCTGTATTCATATACATATATAATGTGTTTATATATTTATATACTTATAAATGTATCTATATATGTAATCTGTATGTATCTAAATTCTTGGATTGTAATGTCAAGATATTCGGCTGGTTAACACAATTTTCTACAGCATGAATGAGATAGGAAACCGAATTTTTCCATTTAAATTCATATAAATAGTATTAGTAATTAATAAATCTAATAATAATAAATTTGGTAGTATTAATAATAATAAATGATAATAACAATAAGGATAATAGTAAATGTAACAAAAATAATGATATTAATAAATTAGGTGTAACAATTTTTAGTATTATAACTTTAATAATATTGATATTAATATCAATAATGAATGTAATAATAATAATCATATAATAATTACAATTAAACTTATGATTACATTTAATATATTTATATTATAATTTATATCATATTTTACATGAATACATCTATTGAATTTTTAAGTCTTCATACGTTTTACAAATATTCCAACATAATAGTTATTAATAGAAATTCTTTATAGCTATAATTATATAGATTTATAATAATTTCCTATATCTATTTATATATATATTTATAACAATTTAATTATTTTGTTTTATAACTTTACGCTTTTAATTCCAATTGATAAATGGGTATTTTATTTATTCAAAAATATTACATATAATTTTATTTATATTTATATATACTTACATTTTTATTTACACACAAATGTTCGTGAATCGTCAGAGAAAATTAAAGGTTAAATGAATCAATGTAAACAGTTCTAAAATTTTAAGACTCAACATTACAGACTTTGTTTATCGTGTCGAAAGCATATAAAGATTAAGTTTAAATTTGGTCGGAAATTCCCGGGTCATCACAATATAAATGTTCTAAAATAGAGCATACAAGGCGTTTACCTATGATTGGCCTTTTTCCAGCCGCTTTCGAAGTTTCAACAACAAGGGATCGCTGAATTTCAACAAAGGAAGACACGTCGGTTTCTCTCTCTTGATGTAGATTGGTTGTCCTGCGCTTCGAAGTGGCAGGAGCAGCTGGATTAGTTGGAGCCTTGATAATTTCTGGATGCACATCAGAGTCAGTATCATGCAAATCTTTCTGTCCATAAGCAACGCCATCGGACGTCTTTAACAGCATGAATTCGTTCAAATCCATTTCTGCAAATACATGAATACATCCAAATATGAGAAGAAGGGAATTAAACATACACCCTATGTAATGCAATCAAAAAAGGGATATACCCTTCTTGTTCTTAATTATAACAGGACGCTTATCAGAACGCACCCAGTAGGTTGAAATGAAGCCGATAACTAAGGGGACATTGGGATAAACGCGAGACGGAAGCTGAAGATTAAGGCAAGACTTATAAAATTTGTCTTCCACAGTAGGAATCGGCAGAGGTTTATTTTTCTCCCCCTTCTTGCCAGAATACCAGACGAGAATGCTATTAAACTCTTCAGAAATGCAAGTAGCTTTAACAAAGAAAAATGATTTTTTCCACGCTCCCTTCATACCCTGTTTTGGAGTAACACAAAATTTGGCAACATTATCAAAAGAATACCAACTCTCATCATTCATCGAGGCAAGAAATAGGTTGGTAAAAATGGACAAAGAAGGTTTGTGACCATTGGCACGACACCACATTTCAAAAATAGAAATACGATTGGCACCATAAGGGTGCAATTGACTAATACCAATTGAGTAATGACGAAGAACCTCCATGAAAAAAGGGGTAGGAGGAATACGGGTATTTCCAAGCTCCAACACTTTTTCATAAACAGCAATCATATGCTCTGGCGGTTGGTTCGCCCGTTGGTCGCTGGTAGGGGCAATCGGAGAATATTTTTCAATTGGGGGGTATTGTTCGATGATACGGAGAATTTCTGCTTCGGTAATAGAAGATTCTATATCCTTCACATTCTTGTCAGAAGACATGATGAATGGACGCAAGATTTAAAGCATAAAAAAGGAAAATGAAGAAAAGAAAGCACGGACCTTTGGGTAAATACGAACGGAAAAGCAAACGGCTGCCAAAAAAAGAGCAAAATTTGAAATAAGGGAGGAGCGTGAAAACCCCAAAAAAGGGTGAATTATCTATTTATAGGTAAAGCAAATTTGAAAATAGCATGGTCAAATTTTGAGCGTACACGTGTATCAATCTGCAATAAAGATGATTGATAAAATCGGCATACGATAGCAACTCCAGGCGGTTACATATGTTTTCATCATTATGTCTAGGATGAATAGTGACAGCTGTCACCTCGGGTACAGGAATTACAGTCGAAAGGACGATTTTTCAACTAAACGAATATTTAGCATTTAATGCAAACGGCGGTTGATGAAACGACCCGTCCTAATCCATCTGGACGAAGTCATCAACATTTGGTCCCATTGTGATGATCGACCCAAGTAATGCCCTTAAAATGAGCAAATGCACAGTGGAAGACTTAATTCGTACCTGAGAATAAACATGCTTAAAAGTGTCAACCAAAAGGTTGGTGAGTTCATAGGTTTATCATAACAATCATTTCAATATATTAATAGACCACAAGATTTCATAATCATAAACATAATACACTCGCAAGTGTATGTAAAGCATTCTAAGTGGTTGAGCACTTGGTAACCATACTTAACATTTAATCACGTCGCATATTTCCTTTATTATGAAATCTCACTACACTGTACCAAGTGTAGCCTACAAAATGAAGTACTGTGCAACCGTTGAATACTGGTCGTCCAGTCCGGTTAGGGTTGTCAGGCCCGATAGATCTATCAACAGGATTCGCGTTTACAATACCCATGTAAATAGTAGTTACCAAGCTACAGGGAAATATGCCAGTGGTACAACTCAACGTAGAATATATTTTTAAGTACTTGTGTCTATTTTGTAAACATTTATAAAAGCAGCGCATGTATTCTCAGCCCAAAAATATATATTGCAAAAGCAATTAAAAAGGGAGCAAATGAAACTCACATACTGTATTTTGTAGTAAAAATACATATAACGTCATTTAACAAGTGTAGGGTTGACCTCGGATTCACGAACCTATATCATCGGTATGTATATATTAAAACGTATAATCGTAATCGAGCAATTTTATATATTTTGTTATGATACTTATTTGATATACATAGTTTAATTAACTTTATTATATTTTATTAGTTAGAGCATAATATTATGTAATATTAGTATAACTTATAATAAATATATTTTTATAAAAATATCTTCTATTTGTAAAAATTGATATTTATGATAATACGAAGTTAAGGATCATGATAATAACAATAATAATAATAATAATAATAATAATAATAATAATAATAATAATAATAATAATAATAATAATAATAATAATAATAATAATAATAATAATAATAATAATGTTAGTTTTTAATAATAACAAATTAATAATTTTATTAAAAAATGTTATTTTCAATGATAGTACCAATTTTAATAACATGATAGATTTTAAAAGTAATGATATTTTTAGTATTAACGATAACAATATTAGTACTGATAATAATAATACTTATAAAAATAATCATTTTACTACAAATGATAATAAGTTTAATAATAACTATACTAATAATCATTTTAATAATAATGATGATGACATTAATTATAATACTATTAATAATAACAATAATTTTAATAAAGAGAACTACCTCAAAAAGCTTTCCTAAAAATTAATGCCCTGGACCGGACTCGAACCCGCAACCTCTCGTTTAACACAAACATCCCTAACCAACTGCTCTTCTATGTTTTTCTGATTTAATAACCAATCTAAATCTATATAATCATGAACTGATTCGATTGCCAATATATATTAATAATGAGCTTAAGATTTTCATGGCCCAATCACATGAGCTAGTCTTCGGCCCAACAGAAGATGACAACTTTTCGGCCCAGCAATCCTAGAATACACAGTCCATGTAGCAGCCCAGCACACTATTGGTTTTTAGAAAGAAAAAAAATATAATCTGTCCTAGGCTAGAATCGAACCTGAGACCTCTCAGATCTCAACACATCTCCTAACCATCTAAGCTATTTCATTTTTCTGAAATTAAACACAGTTTAATATCTTTTAACCTCAAATTCCTTCTGTCATCATCATCTTCTTAAGACTAAAAAAAAAATCAATCGGTTCAAATTTATATCCTCATAAAAACGATTTTTACTCTTCAAAATAGTCACAATTAATAATTATTAAATGGTTGTATTGTTTAAAGAAAAAGAAAAAATAAATAAATAAACATAAAAAGGATGCTGGGTTCGTCACTGTTAGAACACAAGAGAAAAAAAAATTTGATTAAGAAATTTAAGACGTTTTAATCTATGATTATAACATAAAATAGTTTAGAAAACATTCATGTAATCTTCCCAAATCTTCAATTTGACTCAATTCGTAACAGAAATTGTGAATTCAATTAAAGAACAACTGTTCACTTCTTTTATTTAAAACTTTGACTTCAACAATTCGAATTCATTTTGATAAATTGGGTTTTGATACTTTTCAGAAAGATTGAATGGGAGATTCCTAACACTTCTACATTTAAAGATTTTTAAAACTGATTCGATTTTTAATTTTACCTAAAAAGTAAAAATGTAGAAGAACCGAGAAGGGAAAAAAATATATATATATCAATCTGTTCTTCGATTTTGATTGCTGAAGGTGAGTTATAATATGAGTGTAGTCGACCAGTCCAATCAGTAAGAATCCAAAATTTGAAAA
Organism: Rutidosis leptorrhynchoides; assembly: GCF_046630445.1. Taxonomy (NCBI): domain Eukaryota; kingdom Viridiplantae; phylum Streptophyta; class Magnoliopsida; order Asterales; family Asteraceae; genus Rutidosis; species Rutidosis leptorrhynchoides. The sequence continues at coordinate 585,977,359 of NC_092335.1, read as the reverse complement.
GCAGAAAACGATAGGTAATAGATTTCATACGTTTTTATGATTCTGCTATCTAATATTTTGTTTCCATCCTAATATTTACTAATTTATTATTATAATTGTGTTAACATTTAAATACAGATAATTATTAAATAAAATGCTAATAATAATATTTATAGAAATAATACTAATAATATTAGTAATAATAATAATACTAATATTATTATTAATAACAATAATATTACTACTAATATAATAATATTAATAATTTAAATAAAATGATTATGAAACATATAATTATGATAATACTAATATAAATGTTAATACCAATAATAAAAATGATGTAATGATAATATTATTAATACAACTAAATTTACTTGTAATTAAATTTAATATATTTGTATTTCATATTTGTGACGACCCGAAAATTTCCGACCAAATTTAAATTTAACCTTTATATGTTTCTGACACGATAAGCAGAATTTGTAATGTTGAATCTCAAAAAGTTTGGAACTACATTCATGTAATCAATTACCCTTTGACCGTGTTTGACGATTCACGAACAATTATGTGTATATAGATATGTATATATAATATATAATATTAACTGAAAACATTAACAAAGTATTAGATATATGATACTTTACATAAACATATTTGTTTCGATATATTTATCGACAGAATTAAGAGATAATATCAAATGATTGAATTATCAGATACATTATGATATGATTACGGGCCTATGTTATGAGGTCCACTGTGATTTAAGAAATCTATTTTTTTTTGACAACTCATTACTTAACCAGTATGATAAAGATAACGATATTTATATTTTATTTTATTAAAAAAAAATATATATATATATATATATATATATATATATATATATATATATATATATATATATATATATATATATATATATATATATATATATATATATATATATATATATCACGATTTAAATTAATATTATATATATTTTTATACGCGTATTATACGTACATAGTTTTATACTTTTACTATACTTTAACTTTACCTTTACTTTACTTTTACTTTACTTTAACTTTAATAATTCATACTTTAATAATTCACTTTAATAATTCATACTTTAATAATTCACTTTAATAATTCATACTTTAATAATTCATACTTTAATAATCCACTTTAATAATTCATACTTTAATAATTCACTTTAATAATTCATACTTTAATAATTCATACTTTAATAATTCACTTTAATAATTAATACTTTAATAATTCATACTTTAATAATTCACTTTAATAATTCAAAAATCTATTATAAATAGAATTCAATAGGTTTCATTATTTCATAGAAACTTAAAAATATATTTCTCTAAACTCTCTCAATCGAATTATATATATATATATATATATATATATATATATATATATATATATATATATATATATATATATATATATATATATATATATATTTACTTAGTATTATTTCAAGATATTATTAGTATACATAAAATACTACGACAGAGTTATATTCAGACGATTTCAAAGTAAGTTTTCAAATGGGATAGAGCTAAGGAAATTATGGGTTATAGCTATGAAGGTTATGGGTATTGATCGAGGGTATTGCTCGTGAGGTCAACCTAACGTTTATCATTTTCGTTGCGTCTACGTACTTTCCTGCAATATTGAATCACAATATTGATACGTGAGCATTCATATCTTATCTTTTATATATTAATAGTATATCCCTGACTAGTGCTCGAGTATATATGATTATGCATGTTTGTATGCTTAGTTTCGTCGTTAAATAGTTTATGATAAATCACGAATTTGATACATATGCTACTGAGATAAGTTATATGATATGCATGTCGTTGAAAATCTGAAGAAAAAAATTAATAACTTTTCATTTAGAAATTGTGTGGTTTCGATGAACGGATTAAAAGATATGGTCAACTGAATTATCATTAATTTTAATATTATTATTAAAACGATTATTATAACTGTTATCAGTTGATGTTATTACTAAAATTATCTTTATTACTAAAAATTAATATTTTTATTGAAACTATCATTTTATTATTTTTATCATTATTATTATTATCAATATTATTTTATCAAATAAATATGCGTACAAAGATATTTTTACCACACGTAATGTAATTACATTAATAATACATACCACTATATTTTTATGATATTAAGTGAATTTTATAAATTTTATTATTTGAGATATATAAAAGTATATTTTTATCATATATGAATTTTAATATAAATTTTTATTTATTAATAAATGACTTGTATTATTTAGTATAATAAGATCTGATAAATATATTTAAATATATAAAACTACTATATATAAGTTATATAATAAACATGTATAGATTTTGGAAGTCATTTTGGGTCAAGTTGACTTTTGTTGACTTTTGCATGTCGGTCTCGAGCATTAGGATTGTGATACACTACGACTTGACCTAAATTGTTAGACAGATATTGACCAACATATAAATATATATACTTAATATAGGTTCGTGAATCCGAGACAAACACTGCACTTGTTCAGTGCCGTCATATACATAATTGCTACGAAATACAGTATTGTGAGTTTCATTTGCTCCCTTTTTATATATATTTTTGGGCTGAGAATACATGCGCTGATTTATAAATATTTTACGAAATAGGCACAAGTACTAAAACTAATTCTATGTGGGTTTAAACCAGAAATATACCCTTAGCTTGGTAACATTAAACTACTTGTCTATGTACGGTAGGCGTGAATCCTAAAGATAGATCTATTGGGTCTGACAAACCCCATCCTGACTATGGGATGCTTTAGTACTTCGAGGTTATTTTAAACACACCTGATCTGGTGTACTTCAGAGGGTAAAACATGAACGTTAAAGCTTGTTACCGGGTGCCTACAACTTATAGAATACTTTTATAAACTTGCGAGTGTACGGATATTTATAGAAACTGAAATCTTGTGGTCTATTACTATTACGGAAATGATGGATTATGATAAACTAATGAACTCACCAACCTTTTGGTTGACACTTTAAAGCATGTTTATTCTCAGGTATTAAAGAATTCTTCCGCTGTGCATTAGCTCATTTTAAGGATATTACTTGGAGTCATTCAAGACATACTTTGAAAGACGTTGCATTCGAGTCGTTGAGTTCATCAAGATTAATATTAAGTCAATTATAGTTGGATGTAATATGAAATGGTATGCATGCCGTCAACTTTCGTTGTAAAGAAAGTTTGTCTTTTAAAAACGAATGCAATGTTTATAAAATGTATCATATAGAGGTCAAATACCTCGCGATGTAATCAACTATTGTGAATCGTTTATAATGTATATGAACGGGTCCTTTCAGTTGGTATCAGAGCGGTGGTCTTAGCGAACCAGGTCTTGCATTAGTGTGTCTAACTGATAGTTGTTAAGATGCATTAGTGAGTCTGGACTTCGACCGTGTCTGCATGTCAAAAGTTTTGCTTATCATTTTTAGTCAGAAATCATCTACTTACCATCCTTAAGAAATTACCTGCTTATCATTCTTAAGTCTAGACGCGTTTTCCTACATTTATTGCATAATAGTGTATAGACGAATTCTTATCTTAGCATATCTGTTACTGTGAACTTTGACTGACATCTTTCAAAGATTCCTCCGTAATTTATGGGATTTTAGTATTATATATACATATGTAAATTATGTATTGAAGAATACCAAATCTAAATTCTACAATCTATTTCATACCAAAAATTCTTTCCCTGATCATACAAGATGGATCCCTCAACCAGTTCGAGTTCCTTGGATTCCAACAGCTATGCCGATATGGATTTCCACATGAGCTCCGAAAGCAGCGTGACCGGAATGGATCAACCAATTAGCCATCATCTATTCTGGATGAATTGGGGATGGGTTAATCTACTTAACCATTGGAGACAAGAAGAAGGTGATCCCTTTCATCCACCACATTGCCCTCTTGGCAATGAACCTGAAGCACTTACCGGCGAACCTGTCCGAAACACCATTTTCTCTCTCATTTCCAGAGTATCTCATCATGATTATATACTACACCAAATTCTAGATCTTATTTATCCGCTCATCCGAACCGACAATCACCCCGGTGTAATAGAAGAAGTCAACGAGCTTCGCGCTCGGGTAGTGGCTTTGGAGAATATGGTGCAAAGGTTACAAACACCAGCAGCAGCACCAGCAGCATAACCAGTACCACCATCAACAACATCAACAGTACCATTACCACCACCAACAACAACCGCATCGCAAGTCTTAACTTCACAATCTGTCCCACGAGCATCGACGTCATACGCCATGTAGATACCAAGGAATACCACAACGATGAAGTATTGATTCATAACTTCATTTGGGAAACATTCTATGGCAATTATGTAATTTCTAAAGTTTAGAAATTATCTATCCTAGCCTTAACCATAAATCAAATGAGTTTAATTTAATATTAACTCATTAAATCAATATTACATCTGAAGAAATATACACATATATATTTCCATAAAGACTGTAATAAAATTCTTTTGTACAAAATATTAATTGTGAAATTTTTTTTTAACGGGTAGCTAATACCCGAGAGATATATAAATTCACAATTAATATGTTACATTCTTCGAATCTGATTCAGCAAATCATCCATTATACTCCCTACTTTCACAACAATATACATTCTTTTATAGAAATCAAAACAACCATACTCATTCAAAATCTAATTACATATTCTGATTTTGAAATCTCAGAATTCGATTCAAGATATAACCGAAATCATCACTCTTAGATTCCTACATCTTTCAAAACTATACTTTGACTTCAAAACTGTCCTAGAACCTCATTTCTATTCATGGAACTCACAAAAATATTTGTATCATTAAAAATCTTAGAACATCATATGTATATTAACAATTACAATATGTGTTCAAACACTTCGAAATTTCTAAAGACATGCGAGATGATGATCCAACCACATATTACCCACTGTCATGCATCTGAAAAGCTCTCGAAACCAAAGTTATAGTTTAACACGTATCCGTGTCAGATCCTTTGATATTTATTACCAAATATAATTTTTCAATCTCTTTCCAAAATAGACAGTTTTGTCACAGCTCCAGCAAATCACCTTCATTTGTTTATATGAATAAACCTTATTATAACAATTACCCCTTCATCATTGTTACCGGGGAACCTTTCATATCTCGCCACATTAGCAGTAAACTTATCAACAACTTCATTAACCTTCGACTTAAGCCTCTCCGAAAAGCCACTATACTAATTCATTAAAACCCCATCATGTACTCACCTACATCCTGTAATAATAATTGTCACACCAACTACTGGGAATTAGCAATCAGTATTTTGAATTTCACGACTATTTTACGTCAAAAGTTATACATATAACGTCTATCTCCTAGAATTACATACTTCGAATGTGAATTTTCTGAAAAACATCCCAAACTATGAACTAGTTCTCCGAAATTGGAAAAATGCTGATGAAGCAGCAAAAACTGTAAACGACTTTAACAGTCAAAAGTTTGATGATAAAGAATAGTATGGTGGTAAAGCTGAGAAAAAGAGAAGGTTTGAAACTGGAAAACGGATTGAGCAGACCATGAAGGAGGCTGTGGACAAATCACAAAGACTAAACCTGCCTTCAAAGGATCCAAATGATTCAGTGTCTACTGAAATCGTTAGCAAACACCTTACTTCTTATTCTAAACCTTCACAGACAAATCTTCTTTATCATCCATATTATCGTATCTTTTATTATAATATCTTCGATATTCCTAAAGATATTTTCACAACTATTCTTATCCGATATCTTTTATCTCTTCGCAATATCTGCGTTACAACATAAAAACAAACTGTGTTAGTTTATAAATTTAAAAAAAAATTTGAATTTAAAATAGGAAAGTTTTTGAAGTAGTGTTGGGAACTGAAGCATGAGTTAGTATAATATAATGACACTTGATCAACGTGATTATATTACAGTAAGTCATGCTGAGTTTCTAATGGAACGTGATGATTCACAGAACATACCGTCATCATGTACTGTTTACACGACTCTTACATTCTACCCAATTTTCAAACATATTAAGAACATATCATCTTGATAGCTCTATATTTTCGGATATTCTGGTAATTTTCCAAATCAAGATCGTGCCATTACGATTTTCTTCTTGGAACATTAACTATGTTCATCCAAAAATTCATATCTACCAATTCTGGACTATTATCCGCTTGACTTAAGATCGGGAAGAGAAAACGAAAGCATGAAGCTCCGAAATATAATGGAGAATATAAAGCCCGATAACAACCCCGAAATTACAAACCGTGTATATAAATGCGTATAGCAATATAAAGACACGGGAGAATGAAAAACACAATAACCCCAAGGTAATGGTAGAAGAAAATAACTTCCTCCGGTGGTAGATGAAAAAGAAGAATGACATATATGAAAGTTAAAAGTATATCAAGAATCAATACTGGATGAAGCATATTAACGAATGCTTTAAAGTATGAATTGGGGAGAAAGTGAAAGGACCCGTTCATATACATTATAAACGATTCACAATAGTTGATTACATCACGAGGTATTTGACCTCTATATGATACGTTTTACAAACATTGCATTCGTTTTTAAAAGACAAACTTTATTTACATCAAAAATTGACGGCATGCATACCATTTCATATTACATCCAACTATAATTGACTTAATATTAATCTTGATGAACTCAACGACTCGAATGCAACGTCTTTCAAAGTATGTCTTGAATGACTCCAAGTAATATCCTTAAAATGAGCTAATGCACAGCAGAAGATTTCTTTAAACCTGAGAATAAACATGCTTTAAAGTGTCAACCAAAAGGTTGGTGAGTTCATTAGTTTATCATAATCCATCATTTCCGTAATAGTAATAGACCACAAGATTTCAGTTTCTATAAATATCCGTACACTCGCAAGTGTATAAAAGTATTCTATAAGTTGTAGGCACCCGGTAACAAGTCTTAACGTTCATGTTTTACCCTCTGAAGTACACCAGATCAGGTGTGTTTAAAATAACCTCGAAGTACTAAAGCATCCCATAGTCAGGATGGGGTTTGTCAGACCCAATAGATCTATCTTTAGGATTCGCGCCTACCGTACATAGACAAGTAGTTTAATGTTACCAAGCTAAGGGTATATTTCTGATTTAAACCCACATAGAATTAGTTTTAGTACTTGTGCCTATTTTGTAAAACATTTATAAATCAGCGCATGTATTCTCAGCCTAAAAATATATATAAAAAGGGAGCAAATGAAACTCACAATACTGTATTTCGTAGCAATTATGTATATGACGGCACTGAACAAGTGCAGGGTTTGTCTCGGATTCATGAACCTATATTAAGTATATATATTTATATGTTGGTCAATATCTGTCTAACAATTTAGGTCAGGTCGTAGTATATCACAATCCTAATGCTCGAGACCGACATGCAAAAGTCAACAAAAGTCAACTTGACCCAAAATGACTTCCAAAATCTATACATGTTTATTATATAACTTATATATAGTCGTTTTATATATTTAAATATATTTATCAGATCTTATTATACTAAATAATATAAGTCATTTATTAATAAATAAAAATTTATATTTAAATTCATATATGATAAAAATATACTTTTATATATCTCAAGTAATAAAATTTATAAAATTCACTTAATATCATAAAAATATAGTGGTATGTATTATTAATGTAATTATATTACGTGTGGTAAAAATATCTTTGTACGCATATTTATTTGATTAAATAATATTGATAATAATAATAATGATAAAAATAATAAAATGATAGTTTCAATAAAAATATTAATTTTTAGTAATAAAAATAATTTTAGTAATAACATCAACTGATAATCGTTTTAATAATAATATTAAAATTAATAATAATTCAGTTGACCATATCTTTTAATCCGTTCATCGAACCCACACGATTTCTAAATGAAAAGTTATTAATTTTTCTTTAGCTTTTCAACGACATGCATATCATATACCTTATCTCAGTAGCATATGTATCAAATTCGTGATTTATCATAAACTATTTAACGACGAAACTAAGCATACAAACATGCATAATCATATATACTCGAGCACTAGTCAGGGATACACTATTAATATATAAAAGATAAGATATGAATGCTCACATATCAATATTGTGATTCAATATTGCAGGAAAGTACGTAGACGCAACGAAAATGATAAACGTTAGGTTGACCTCACGAGCAATACCCTCGAACAATATCCATAACCACCATAGCTATAACCCATAATTTCCTTAGCTCTATCCCGTTTGAAAACTTATTTTGAAATCGTCTGAATATAACTCCGTCGTAGTATTTTATGTATACTAATAATATCTTGAAATAATACTAAGTAAATATATATATGTAATTCGATTGAGAGAGTTTAGAGAAATATATTTTCAAGTTTCTATGAAATAATAAAACCTATTGAATTCTATTTATAATAGATTTTTGAATTATTAAAGTGAATTATTAAAGTATGAATTATTAAAGTGAATTATTAAAGTACGAATTATTAAAGTAAATTATTAAAGTATGAATTATTAAAGTGAATTATTAAAGTATGAATTATTAAAGTTAAAGTAAAGTAAAAGTAAAGTAAAAGTAAAGTAAAGGTAAAGTTAAAGTATAGTAAAAGTATAAAACTATGTACGTATAATACGCGTATAAATATATTTAATATTAATTTAAATCGTTATATCATAAAACATTTTAGAAAAGTAGAATTATATATATTCATAATAGGTTTCAAGTTTTTAAATTACAGTCTGTTGGTGAAGCATGGGATAAAGTCCAAAGGTTTAATAAACGTATGAAATCATCTTAATGAAAAATGTCGAGTTACTTAACTTGTCGATATCCAACATCTAAGTTATTTACACTCCACGTTCTTACTTAAAGATCACTTTACCATTTTCTGAATATTGTCAAAAAGAATAGATTTCTTAAATCACAGTGGACCTCATAACATTGGCCCGTAATCATATCATAATGTATCTGATAATTCAATCATTTGATATTATGTGACGACCCCGTCAAAACACTTAACGGATCCGTCAGTTGGTCCCACAGCTTGATCGGACTTAAATGAATTAAATAAACAAAGTTGCATTCTTTTATTTAAAAATGTTCCCCAAAAAGGAAACAAACCAAATTAAGTAGTTTGAAAACCAACCATCCATAATATTAAACCAAAAGTTGACACAAAACGTTGCCAACAAACCCACAATTTAAATTATCCAAAATAGAATGCAAACTTAAGTTTCTTAAATAGTTTCATAAAATCTGCCCAAATGCATGCAGACTCTTCTAACGACAGCGGAAGCATCAAATAACTCAAGTACCTGTGAAAACATGCAAGTAAACTGTCAACACAAAGGTTGAGTGAATTATAGGTTTAAATAAATAAGTAAACTTTAGACCACAAGATTTAAAAATGTTAGAAAACATTAAACATTATTCCATTATCAATGAGCCACCTGGTAACCACTTAACCCTTTATTTACCCTTGCCAAACACAATAAAAATATACACTTGGACAGTGTATCTACAACAAATTACGAAGTACTAAACATTCCGATTATAAATTGCTAGCGCGACTAGCTCGAAATGGGGTTGTCAAACCCGATAGATCTATCCGTAGGATTCGCGTTCACCGGTAGAAACCAATGATTACAGTTACCAGACTAGGGAATATTTTTGTCCAACTCACAATGAATAATTAAATTTAACTGTTACTTGTGTCTAAACGTAAATAAAAATCTGCATGTAATCACATCCCAAAAATATACTTTGAAAAGTATGTAAAAACGGGACTATAACTCACCTTAAATAGCAATTGAAGAAATCTCACAAACAAGCGAACAGCAAGTAAAGTAAAGTGATCAAGAAAGATCACAACGCCGACCTATAAATAAAGCAGGTCGAAATAAATAACTAACTTAGGCCAAGTCTTAGTATGATAGCTATTGTACATGTTGCAAGTAGACATAGAACATTACTCAGCAAGCATCGGTTTGATTGGAACAGCATAAGGACACACACTTTCTATTTTTAGAAAGTTTCTATTTTTAGCAGGTTTCCATTTTTGGAAAGTTTTCTATTTTAGGAAAGTTTCTATTTTAGGAAAGTTTCTATTTTTAGAAAGTTTTGAAGTTAGGAAAGTTTCCTTATTTAGAAAGTCAACAGAAGTCAACTGAAAGTCAAAGTCAACCGAAAGTCAACTCAAAAGTCAACCTTGGTCAAACATGGTCAACATTAATTTTAAAAGTGTAAGTTATAATAATAACATAGGTTATAATGTTATTTAAAGTCAAAAGTGTATAATAATGTCTTAACATAAGTTTAATTAAATAAAATGAATTATTAAAGTTAATATAAGTTGAAATGTTATAATTAGTATAACATAAGTATTTAATTAATTAATTAAATGTCAATCATAATATAAATATTATTAATTTATAATAAATTTTAAATCATATCATAAGTATTATTAATTAATAAAGAATTATTAATCATATCATAAGTTTCTAATTAAAATTATTAAATCATAAGTATTTAAAAAATTAAGTCATAATTAAATAATAATTAAGTCTTATAATAATTAAATAATTATTTAACATTTATTATAAGTCTTATAATAATTTCTCATAATTAAATTTAATACTTATCATAAGTATTTTCCTTTAATAATAAAAGTATTACTAATCATAAGTTTAATTAAAATGTTAATTAAATTATAATTAATAATTAATTAATATAATAAATAATTATATTAAAACTCTTAAAATAAAATAATTACTTCTTTAACATAAGTAATTTATTTAATAATGAAATCCATAAATTTTATCATAAGTTTAATCATTAACCATAAGTTTTAAGTTTAAAAGTTCGCCGGGTCGTATCTTGAGCCCCGGGTGTCGGTTTCGGGCAAGCCACATATGTAACTTCACCTACTCAAACCACCCGACACATTTATGAACTCAAGAACACACCAAGAACAGTCCCTAAGTCGTGCATATCAGCCCTGACTTCAATTGGGAAAACATTTTACTCAAAACCCTAATTCGGGCAAAACGGGTGAACCGTGGCTCGGATTTAGGTGACCCGAACATGAATATTCGTCCCACCATCAGTCCTAACCATATGAGACACCCTAAAGACACCAAGGATGGTCACAAAGTCGGACCCAACCTTGTTCATGCCAAGAATACCTTTCAATCTTTAACAAAAACCAAATTAAGCGTATCTAGGGCTCCGGGAATCGAAACGACATGAATCCGGAGTCTAAAGTTAATGTCTTGATGAGAGGAACTCATTTATGTACTTTATTTTAACATTCATATCAGTTATTAAGTCAGAATATACGTTTCAAACTGCTGTCCAAAATTTACAAACCGAAAACATGAACAAACGAGTAATTCTACGCATCCAAACAACATTACAACAACTTATACATATCATACTAATCATATAACATCAAAATACAGAAAAATAAATAAATATGAAAAGATCTAGGGTTAGGGTTTATACCCTAATCAAGAATCAAAGTATATGATCGCGTAGAGAACGACGAGAGGAATCCGATTATGCAAGCCAATTAAAGATCCAAGCAATAAAATTGATGAAGATGATGAAGGTTGGTGGTGGTGGTGTCGACAATGGGAGAGGGAGAAGAGAGAAAAAGATAAAATTTAGGTTTTAGGTTTAGGGAATAAATTAGGAGATAAAATTAAATAACCTAAATATGGAAACAAGGAAAGGCTCCCCCCCTCCCCATGGGGTTCGGCCGAAAACTGCATGGGGGTGGGCCCCATGGGTCCAAAATTGTTAAATGTTAATTTCCTTGTGGCCCGGAATCCCGAACGAAGCCCGAAACGCGAAAACGCACTTACGCGATTAAAAATCCGGAGAGATAACAAACGCGCGACGAAAAATAAATATAAATACACCTAATAATTATATGACCTTAAAATATCATATTTAAAATATTTAGGATTTTAAAATCCCGAAAGCTCGACCGTTGGTTTAAAAACCGAAAAGATTCGCCGGATGGAAATCCGCGGAACGTAGAAACGTATAATTTAAAATATGAATACATATATCCACATAACACATAATAATTATTATATATATATTATTACAAAAATAATAATATAGGTCATGGAAATGACGTGGCACACTAACAGTTAACGGTCGTTAAATAATTAACGGAAAAAGATAACGGAAAAAGTAGGGTCGTGACAGTACCTCCCCGTTATGGAAATTTCGTCCCGAAATTTAAGCAGGCGCAGGGGTTGACTCGGCATCTGAGAACAAATGCGGATACTTCTGCTTCATTTGGTCTTCACGCTCCCAAGTGAACTCGGGACCGCGTCTAGCGTTCCATCGGACCCGAACAATAGGAATTCTGCTCTGTTTAAGAGTCTTAACCTCTCGGTCCATGATCTCAACTGGCTCCTCAATAAAATGCAATTGCTTGTCAACCTGAAGTTCCTCCAAAGGAATAGTCTGATCAAATTCAGCCAAACACTTCTTTAAGTTCGAAATATGGAAAACATCGTGAACAGCACTGAGTTCTTGTGGCAACTTCAAACGATAAGCCACCGGTCCAACTCTTTCAATGATCTCAAACGGTCCCACGAAACGAGGACTTAACTTCCCTCTTTTACCAAAACGAATAACACCCTTCCAAGGCGAAACTTTTAACATAACACGATCACCAACTTGAAATTCAACATCTTTCCTTCCTTTGTCGGCATAACTCTTTTGCCGACTTCTAGCAGTTCTCAACCTTTCTTTAATTTGAACAATCTTCTCAGTAGTCTCGTGAATAATCTCTGGACCAGTAAGTTGAGCATCCCCAACCTCATTCCAACAAATAGGAGATCTACATTTCCTACCGTACAAAGCTTCAAACGGTGCGGCTTTAATACTTGCGTGATAGCTGTTGTTATAAGAAAACTCAGCTAACGGCAAATACTTATCCCACCCATTCCCAAAATCAATCACACAAGCTCGCAACATATCTTCTAATGTCTGAATGGTCCTCTCACTTTGACCATCCGTTTGAGGATGATAAGCGGTGCTCATATCCAATCTAGTGCCCAAGGCTTCTTGCAACGATTGCCAAAATCTCGATACAAATCGACTATCTCTGTCGGAAATTATAGAAACGGGAACACCATGCCTCGAAACAATCTCTTTCAAATACAAACGGGTGAGTCTTTCCATGGAATCGGTTTCCCTAATCGGCAAAAAGTGAGCCGACTTAGTGAGTCGATCTACAATCACCCAAATCGCATCGTAGCCACCCGAAACTCTTGGTAACTTAGTAATAAAATCCATAGTGATACCTTCCCACTTCCACTCGGGAATTTCTGGTTGTACCAACAACCCGGACGGTTTTTGATGTTCAGCTTTGACCTTAGAACAGGTCAAACACTTAGCCACATACGTAGCCACATCACCCTTCAAATTTGGCCACCAATACAGCTCCTTAAGATCATGGTACATCTTCCCTGAACCAGGATGAATAGAGTACCTAGACTTATGAGCCTCATCCAAAACAAGTTGTCGCAGTTCACCAAACTTCGGAACCCAAAGACGTCCTACAAAGTACCTAGTACCATCTGCTCGAATCTCAAATTTCTTAGCCATACCTCTTACGTTCTCTTTCACAAAATTCTCTTCCTTTAAGGCTTCTTGTTGTGCCTCAAGAATCTGCCTTGCGAGGTTTGATCTAACTGTCATATTCAAGGCCCTAACCCTGCGAGGTTCAGTCCTTTCTTTACGACTCAATGCATCAGCCACAACATTGGCCTTACCCGGGTGATACAAAAGGTCACAATCGTAATCATTTAACGTCTCAATCCATCTTCGTTGTCTCATGTTCAACTGTTTCTGATCGAGGATATGTTGAAGACTTTTGTGATCTGTGTACACAGTACTCTTGACCCCATACAAATAATGTCTCCAAATCTTAAGTGCAAAAACAACGGCCCCCAACTCTAAATCATGAGTTGTATAGTTCTGCTCGTGAATCTTCAACTGACGTGATGCGTACGCAATAACCTTCTTTCGTTGCATCAAAACGCAACCATAGCCTTGTCGAGATGCGTCACAATAAACAACAAAATCATCATTACCCTCCGGTAAAGACAATATCGGAGCGGTAGTCAGTTTCTTCTTCAAAATCTGAAAAGCATTCTCCTGTTCATCCTTCCACTCATACTTTTTCCCTTTATGCGTTAAAGCAGTCAGAGGTTTCGCTATACGAGAGAAATCCTGGATGAACCTTCGATAGTAACCTGCCAATCCTAAGAACTGACGAATTTGAGTAGGAGTTTTCGGGGTTTCCCACTTTTCAATCGCCTCAATTTTAGCAGGATCAACTTGTATTCCTTGTTTGCTAACAATGTGACCAAGGAACTGAACTTCTCTTAACCAAAAAGCACACTTAGAGAACTTAGCGTACAACTCTTCTTTCTTTAACAAATCAAGCACTAACCTCAAGTGTTCTTCGTGCTCTTCATCACTCTTAGAAAAGATAAGGATGTCGTCGATGAAAACAATAACGAACTTGTCCAGATAGGGTCTACACACACGGTTCATGAGGTCCATGAACACAGCAGGTGCATTTGTCAATCCGAACGGCATAACAAGAAATTCAAAGTGACCGTAACGGGTGCGAAAAGCAGTTTTTGAAACATCAGATTCTTTAACACGCAACTGATGATAGCCAGAACGAAGATCAATTTTTGAATAAACAGAAGAACCCTGAAGCTGATCGAACAGATCATCAATTCTCGGAAGAGGATAACGATTTTTAACAGTGAGCTTATTCAGTTCACGATAATCAATGCATAAACGAAAAGAACCATCCTTCTTCTTAACAAACAGAACAGGAGCTCCCCAAGGGGACGAACTAGGACGAATAAAACCCTTGTCTAACAACTCACGGAGTTGACTTGACAATTCCTGAAGTTCAGAAGGCGCAAGACGATAAGGAGCACGTGCTACAGGAGCAGCGCCGGGAACAAGATCAATTTGAAATTCTACCGCGCGTTGCGGCGGAAGGCCAGGTAAGTCATCGGGAAACACCTCGGGAAAATCCCTAACAATATGAACGTCATCAACGTTCTTCACTTCCTTACTAGGATCAACAACATGAGCAAGAATAGCATGACAGCCCTTACGGAGATGTTTACGAACTTTCATACAGCTAATAAGGTTTAATTGTGTGCATTTCTTATCTCCAAAGACCATCAGTGGCTCTCCAATCACATTAGTAATACGAATAGCCTTATCATAACAGACGATCTCGGCACGGTTCGCGGACAACCAATCCATACCAATAACAATATCAAAACTACCAAGTTCAATCGGTATCAAATCTATCTCGAAATCCCTACCACCCAGATTAATGTTACACTTACGATGTACAGTCTTAGCAGTAAGTTCCTTACCATTAGCTACTTCAACAACATAAGTATTGTCTAAGAGAGTTAACGGCGTTTTAATTCTCGGACTTAATTTACTCGACACGAAACTTAAATCAGCCCCTGAATCAAATAGAACATAAACTGATAAATCGTTGACTGAGAACGTACCAGTAACAAGCTTAGGATCTTCCTCCGCATCCTTAGCATTAATGTTGAACGCTCGGCCGCGTGCAGTCTCTGCAGTCTTCTTGTTGGGACAAGCATCTCGGAAATGCCCCGGCTTCCCACACTCATAACAAACCCTTAGATTACCTCCATTATTCGATTTCCCATTACCGTTACCGTTACCACCTCTATTACCAACATTATTATTATTACCACCAGTCGCGGGAGTAGCAGACCCCGGCAAAAGCACTGTACAATCTTTAGCAATGTGCCCTTGCTTAGAGCACCTCTTACAAGTAACTGTGCAGTAACCATCATGAACTTTATAGCAACGAGGACACACACGCTGATTTCTGTTGTTAGCACCTGAGGTATCCTGTTTCTTCTGCTGATTTTGGTTTTGATTGCGGTTGTTATCCCACTTTCGTTTCCCATTATCAGCCTTCTTGACAACCTCCTCACTACTTTCAACAACTGTAATCTTGCTTCTTCTCAACACCTTGTCATTAAGTTTGTGGGCCATAGTCATAGCTGCCTCAATAGTCTGGGGTTCACTGGACTCAACCCCGTGTTCAATCTTCTCGGACAAACCATCAATGTAAGCCTCAATTTTGCGGTCCTCATCCGCATAAACCCTAGGACACAGCAAAGTTAACTCGAAAAACCTTCGTTCATAGGCATCTAACTCGGTGCCATGCATTTTCAAATTCTTGAGCTCAACCTCTAGCTTCTTAAGCTCACCCCGAGGTCTATAGCGGGTGATCAATCTTTCCTTAAAATCATTCCAGGCCAAACCATAAGCTACATCGCTTCCCAAACTACTAACCAGATTGTTCCACCATGTCAAGGCACTATCCTTGAGAGTGCAACTAGCGAAACTAACTTTGTCCTCTTCACGGACCCGACTGACCCTGAAAATAGATTCAATTTTCTCGAACCAACGAGTAAGCCCTATTGGTCCTTCCGTACCACTGAATTCTTGAGGTCGACCAGCCATAAAAGTTTTGTGGGAGCATCCCACGTTGTTGTTCACATTGGCGTTCACATCAGCATTTGCTGCAATAGCAGCAGCAATTCCTTCATTGATCAGGCGTTGCATACGCGCTTCAGTGGACTCTCTTGGAGGCATGATCTTCAAAATAGAATAACACATCCGTTAGTACCAAGAATAATACTAGTGTCATAAAGGAATAGATCAAAACACGAAAAGACTAACCATTAAGATATTAGTCAACTAACACTATGAGTAATAACATGACAGTTATGATTGTTATAGAAATAACCATCACATGCATACATATTTTATGATAACATCATACAACATACATAGCACCTAACATACATGAACATATATTACGCATAATATAACATGCCAAGAGCCACAACATCAGAAATAAAACATGATAATGATAATAGATGTCATAAAAATAACCATCCATACATAATGAAAAATATCCCATAACAAAATCTTAATAAAATCCTCGGCAAAACGCCGTACATAACCCAAAATGTATGTATAAAAAGGACATTAAGTCTGATGAAATAGATAATCAATATGAATAATCACATCACATTCGCTTAGAGCGGGTGTGATAAGCTGGTCCAGCATGAGTCTCAGCAGGATCCTCATACTTACGCAACTTCCCTTTCACAACATCCAACTCTTCCTTCAACACACGAACAGTGCTCTCGAGAGCCTCGAACTTAGCATTAACTTCTCGATCACGCTTGCGGTTCGCATCCTCAACCCTATGCTTGAAAGTGATAAAGTTACGCATGTCGGCACGGATCTCGTCCATAACTTCATTATGTGGCAAGGTGCGCAAACAATCACTAAGGGCGTTAATACGTGTCACCTCATTATAAGCCCGGTTCATATGAGTAATGGTAGAAAAATAGTAATGAACAGGATCATCGATCTCCGGTTGATTAGCACGACGTCTAGCAGGAGACGGTGGAGCAGGAGCAGCAACAGAGTTATCGCTCGAAGTCGACATCTGCAAACAGCAAAACCGCAAACCATATACCAAAAGATATGAAAGCTAATAATATAACATATACGAAATGAAATGCATAATAATGCTATAGCAAAATGGTCGGGCTGTAGACTAGACTCTAATGCACCCTAATAACCACGGGTTGACCACATTAAGACCGCCTAGTTCCCTACAACCAGAGCTCTGATACCACATGTGACGACCCCGTCAAAACACTTAACGGATCCGTCAGTTGGTCCCACAGCTTGATCGGACTTAAATGAATTAAATAAACAAAGTTGCATTCTTTTATTTAAAAATGTTCCCCAAAAAGGAAACAAACCAAATTAAGTAGTTTGAAAACCAACCATCCATAATATTAAACCAAAAGTTGACACAAAACGTTGCCAACAAACCCACAATTTAAATTATCCAAAATAGAATGCAAACTTAAGTTTCTTAAATAGTTTCATAAAATCTGCCCAAATGCATGCAGACTCTTCTAACGACAGCGGAAGCATCAAATAACTCAAGTACCTGTGAAAACATGCAAGTAAACTGTCAACACAAAGGTTGAGTGAATTATAGGTTTAAATAAATAAGTAAACTTTAGACCACAAGATTTAAAAATGTTAGAAAACATTAAACATTATTCCATTATCAATGAGCCACCTGGTAACCACTTAACCCTTTATTTACCCTTGCCAAACACAATAAAAATATACACTTGGACAGTGTATCTACAACAAATTACGAAGTACTAAACATTCCGATTATAAATTGCTAGCGCGACTAGCTCGAAATGGGGTTGTCAAACCCGATAGATCTATCCGTAGGATTCGCGTTCACCGGTAGAAACCAATGATTACAGTTACCAGACTAGGGAATATTTTTGTCCAACTCACAATGAATAATTAAATTTAACTGTTACTTGTGTCTAAACGTAAATAAAAATCTGCATGTAATCACATCCCAAAAATATACTTTGAAAAGTATGTAAAAACGGGACTATAACTCACCTTAAATAGCAATTGAAGAAATCTCACAAACAAGCGAACAGCAAGTAAAGTAAAGTGATCAAGAAAGATCACAACGCCGACCTATAAATAAAGCAGGTCGAAATAAATAACTAACTTAGGCCAAGTCTTAGTATGATAGCTATTGTACATGTTGCAAGTAGACATAGAACATTACTCAGCAAGCATCGGTTTGATTGGAACAGCATAAGGACACACACTTTCTATTTTTAGAAAGTTTCTATTTTTAGCAGGTTTCCATTTTTGGAAAGTTTTCTATTTTAGGAAAGTTTCTATTTTAGGAAAGTTTCTATTTTTAGAAAGTTTTGAAGTTAGGAAAGTTTCCTTATTTAGAAAGTCAACAGAAGTCAACTGAAAGTCAAAGTCAACCGAAAGTCAACTCAAAAGTCAACCTTGGTCAAACATGGTCAACATTAATTTTAAAAGTGTAAGTTATAATAATAACATAGGTTATAATGTTATTTAAAGTCAAAAGTGTATAATAATGTCTTAACATAAGTTTAATTAAATAAAATGAATTATTAAAGTTAATATAAGTTGAAATGTTATAATTAGTATAACATAAGTATTTAATTAATTAATTAAATGTCAATCATAATATAAATATTATTAATTTATAATAAATTTTAAATCATATCATAAGTATTATTAATTAATAAAGAATTATTAATCATATCATAAGTTTCTAATTAAAATTATTAAATCATAAGTATTTAAAAAATTAAGTCATAATTAAATAATAATTAAGTCTTATAATAATTAAATAATTATTTAACATTTATTATAAGTCTTATAATAATTTCTCATAATTAAATTTAATACTTATCATAAGTATTTTCCTTTAATAATAAAAGTATTACTAATCATAAGTTTAATTAAAATGTTAATTAAATTATAATTAATAATTAATTAATATAATAAATAATTATATTAAAACTCTTAAAATAAAATAATTACTTCTTTAACATAAGTAATTTATTTAATAATGAAATCCATAAATTTTATCATAAGTTTAATCATTAACCATAAGTTTTAAGTTTAAAAGTTCGCCGGGTCGTATCTTGAGCCCCGGGTGTCGGTTTCGGGCAAGCCACATATGTAACTTCACCTACTCAAACCACCCGACACATTTATGAACTCAAGAACACACCAAGAACAGTCCCTAAGTCGTGCATATCAGCCCTGACTTCAATTGGGAAAACATTTTACTCAAAACCCTAATTCGGGCAAAACGGGTGAACCGTGGCTCGGATTTAGGTGACCCGAACATGAATATTCGTCCCACCATCAGTCCTAACCATATGAGACACCCTAAAGACACCAAGGATGGTCACAAAGTCGGACCCAACCTTGTTCATGCCAAGAATACCTTTCAATCTTTAACAAAAACCAAATTAAGCGTATCTAGGGCTCCGGGAATCGAAACGACATGAATCCGGAGTCTAAAGTTAATGTCTTGATGAGAGGAACTCATTTATGTACTTTATTTTAACATTCATATCAGTTATTAAGTCAGAATATACGTTTCAAACTGCTGTCCAAAATTTACAAACCGAAAACATGAACAAACGAGTAATTCTACGCATCCAAACAACATTACAACAACTTATACATATCATACTAATCATATAACATCAAAATACAGAAAAATAAATAAATATGAAAAGATCTAGGGTTAGGGTTTATACCCTAATCAAGAATCAAAGTATATGATCGCGTAGAGAACGACGAGAGGAATCCGATTATGCAAGCCAATTAAAGATCCAAGCAATAAAATTGATGAAGATGATGAAGGTTGGTGGTGGTGGTGTCGACAATGGGAGAGGGAGAAGAGAGAAAAAGATAAAATTTAGGTTTTAGGTTTAGGGAATAAATTAGGAGATAAAATTAAATAACCTAAATATGGAAACAAGGAAAGGCTCCCCCCCTCCCCATGGGGTTCGGCCGAAAACTGCATGGGGGTGGGCCCCATGGGTCCAAAATTGTTAAATGTTAATTTCCTTGTGGCCCGGAATCCCGAACGAAGCCCGAAACGCGAAAACGCACTTACGCGATTAAAAATCCGGAGAGATAACAAACGCGCGACGAAAAATAAATATAAATACACCTAATAATTATATGACCTTAAAATATCATATTTAAAATATTTAGGATTTTAAAATCCCAAAAGCTCGACCGTTGGTTTAAAAACCGAAAAGATTCGCCGGATGGAAATCCGCGGAACGTAGAAACGTATAATTTAAAATATGAATACATATATCCACATAACACATAATAATTATTATATATATATTATTACAAAAATAATAATATAGGTCATGGAAATGACGTGGCACACTAACAGTTAACGGTCGTTAAATAATTAACGGAAAAAGATAACGGAAAAAGTAGGGTCGTGACATATTATCTCTTAATTCTGTCGATAAATATATCGAAACAAATACGTTCATGTAAAGTATCATATATATCAAATACTTTGTTAATGTTTTCAGTTATTATATATTATATATACATATCTATATACACATAATTGTTCGTGAATCATCGAACACGGTCAAAGGGTAATTGATTACATGAATGTAGTTCCAAACTTTTTGAGATTCAACATTACAAATTCTGCTTATCGTGTCGGAAACATATAAAGGTTAGGTTTAAATTTGGTCGGAAATTTCCGGGTCGTCACAGAAAGACTAGAAGGTGTGAGCTGTGGAAATAAAGAAACGAATGGGGTGAAATTATAGTAAAATATCAGACAGAGAAATCGCGACAGATTATCGCATTTAATCAAAGAAGATCCCGATTTCCTTAATCGCCGAAGAACCAAATCTTATTGCAAAGATTTTTTTTAAATCCCATGAATTCCGAAAATCAATCATAACTACGTCATCGGTTAAAACGAATATACGTTTACTCATTTCACTCTCTTGCGATAGCTTCACTTATACTCTTCGTGTAATCAAATTGTTTTATCTATATTACTCAATGATGATAAAACTCTATTTATCAACTCATATTCTTCATGAAAACATTTTTATAGTTAGCCATGACGACCTCGATCAAATTTCTGGACGAAATTTCTTTAACGGGTAGGTACTGTGACGACCCGGAAATTTCTGACCAAATTTAAATTTAACCTTTATATGTTTCTGACACGATAAGCAGAATTTGTAATGTTGAATCTCAAAAAGTTTGGAACTACATTCATGTAATCAATTACCCTTTGACCGTGTTCGACGATTCACGAACAATTATGTGTATATAGATATGTATATATAATATATAATATTAACTGAAAACATTAACAAAGTATTAGATATATGATACTTTACATAAACATATTTGTTTCGATATATTTATCGACAGAATTAAGAGATAATATCAAATGATTGAATTATCAGATACATTATGATATGATTACGGGCCTATGTTATGAGGTCCACTGTGATTTAAGAAATCTATTTTTTTTTTGACAACTCATTACTTAACCAGTATGATAAAGATAACGATATTTATATTTTATTTTATTAAATATATATATATATATATATATATATATATATATATATATATATATAACGATTTAAATTAATATTATATATATTTTTATACGCGTATTATACGTACATAGTTTTATACTTTTACTATACTTTAACTTTACCTTTACTTTACTTTTACTTTACTTTCACTTTAATAATTCATACTTTAATAATTCACTTTAATAATTCATACTTTAATAATTCACTTTAATAATTCATACTTTAATAATTCATACTTTAATAATCCACTTTAATAATTCATACTTTAATAATTCACTTTAATAATTCATACTTTAATAATTCATACTTTAATAATTAACTTTAATAATTAATACTTTAATAATTCATACTTTAATAATTCACTTTAATAATTCAAAAATCTATATAAATAGAATTCAATAGGTTTCATTATTTCATAGAAACTTAAAAATATATTTCTCTAAACTCTCTCAATCGAATTACATATATATATATATATATATATATATATATATATATATATATATATATATATATATATATATATATATATATATATATATATATATATATATATATATATATATATATATATATATATATATATATATATATATATATATATATATATATATATATATATATATTTACTTAGTATTATTTCAAGATATTATTAGTATACATAAAATACTACGACAGAGTTATATTCAGACGATTTCAAAATAAGTTTTCAAATGGGATAGAGCTAAGGAAATTATGGGTTATAGCTATGAAGGTTATGGGTATTGATCGATGGTATTGCTCGTGAGGTCAACCTAACGTTTATCATTTTCGTTGCGTCTACGTACTTTCCTGCAATATTGAATCACAATATTGATACGTGAGCATTCATATCTTATCTTTTATATATTAATAGTGTATCCCTGACTAGTGCTCGAGTATATATGATTATGCATGTTTGTATGCTTAGTTTCGTCGTTAAATAGTTTATGATAAATCACGAATTTGATACATATGCTACTTAGATAAGTTATATGATATGCATGTCGTTGAAAATCTGAAAAAAAAAATTAATAACTTTTCATTTAGAAATTGTGTGGTTTCGATGAACGGATTAAAAGATATGGTCAACTGAATTATCATTAATTTTAATATTATTATTAAAACGATTATTATAACTGTTATCAGTTGATGTTATTACTAAAATTATCTTTATTACTAAAAATTAATATTTTTATTGAAACTATCATTTTATTATTTTTATCATTATTATTATTATCAATATTATTTTATCAAATAAATATGCGTACAAAGATATTTTTACCACACGTAATGTAATTACATTAATAATACATACCACTATATTTTTATGATATTAAGTGAATTTTATAAATTTTATTATTTGAGATATATAAAAGTATATTTTTATCATATATGAATTTTAATATAAATTTTTATTTATTAATAAATGACTTGTATTATTTAGTATAATAAGATCTGATAAATATATTTAAATATATAAAACTACTATATATAAGTTATATAATAAATATGTATAGATTTTGGAAGTCATTTTGGGTCAAGTTGACTTTTGTTGACTTTTGCATGTCGGTCTCGAGCATTAGGATTGTGATACACTACGACTTGACCTAAATTGTTAGACAGATATTGACCAACATATAAATATATATACTTAATATAGGTTCGTGAATCCGAGACAAACACTGCACTTGTTCAGTGCCGTCATATACATAATTGCTACGAAATACAGTATTGTGAGTTTCATTTGCTCCCTTTTTATATATATTTTTGGGCTGAGAATACATGCACTGATTTATAAATGTTTTATGAAATAGGCACAAGTACTAAAACTAATTCTATGTGGGTTTAAACCAGAAATATACCCTTAGCTTGGTAACATTAAACTACTTGTCTATGTATGGTATGCGCGAATCCTAAAGATAGATCTATTGGGTCTGACAAACCCCATCCTGACTATGGGATGCTTTAGTACTTCGAGGTTATTTTAAACACACCTGATCTGGTGTACTTCAGAGGGTAAAACATGAACGTTAAGGCTTGTTACCGGGTGCCTACAACTTATAGAATACTTTTATACACTTGCGAGTGTACGGATATTTATAGAAACTGAAATCTTGTGGTCTATTACTATTACGGAAATGATGGATTATGATAAACTAATGAACTCACCAACCTTTTGGTTGACACTTTAAAGCATGTTTATTCTCGGGTATTAAAGAATTCTTCCGCTGTGCATTAGCTCATTTTAAGGATATTACTTGGAGTCATTCAAGACATACTTTGAAAGACGTTGCATTCGAGTCGTTGAGTTCATCAAGATTAATATTAAGTCAATTATAGTTGGATGTAATATGAAATGGTATGCATGCCGTCAACTTTCGTTGTAAAGAAAGTTTGTCTTTTAAAAACGAATGCAATGTTTATAAAATGTATCATATAGAGGTCAAATACCTCGCGATGTAATCAACTATTGTGAATCGTTTATAATGTATATGAACGGGTCCTTTCAATATTATTTATTATCTTATATGATTACATAGTATACATTTCATGTTAACTTACATTGATTTTTATACATTCTAATATATTACAACTTATTTACTTTATATCTAATTGTATTTATTAAATTTTAATGTTTAAATTATATTTTATAATTTCAAGTTACCATATATATATATATATATATATATATATATATATATATATATATATATATATATATATATATACACACACATATTTAATTACAAACAATTATTCGTGAATCGTCGAGAACAGTCGAAGGTCGAATGAATATACGATACATTTCAAAAAATTTAGGACTCAACATTACAGACTTTGCTTATCGTATCAAATTCATTTAAAGATTTAAGTTCAAATTTGGTCGGAAATTTCCGGGTCGTCACAGTACCTACCCGTTAAAGAAATTTCGTCCCGAAATTTGAGTGTTGTTGTCATGGTTAACAATAAGAATGTTTTTATGACGCATATGAGTTGATGAATAAAGTTTTATCATCAGTGAGTAATATGGAAAAGCATTTTGATTACTTGAAGCGCACAACTTAAGCTATCACAAAAGAGCAAAATGAGAAAGACAAGTTTCATCATAACTTTTGATTAGTCATGGTTGAATTCCGGAATTCGAGGGATTCAAAGAAAATCTTTGAAATCTAAAAGATTTGATTCTTTGACGAATAAAGTAATTAAGATCTCTCTAATTAAATGCGAAGATCTACCTTGATTACTTTGTCTGGTCTTTCCATTATAAAATAAACTCTTACGTTCCATTATTCTCACCATTCTTATACTTTCTTTCTTGTTTCATACATCCAAAAGATTATGAAAATACTTAATCCATTTCTGATCCTTGTCCTCATCCTTACTATCGCAATAATCATGCTCCTTTTCCAACTTCCACCAGAGGAATCTGCTTTCTTCTACTTCGCCCTTGAGGTTATAGTATTTTTAATTCTCCCGTGTCTTTATGTTACGATAAACATTGATATACACGGTTTGTAATTTATGTGTTGTTATCGGGCTTTATATTCTCCCTTATATTTAGAAGCTCTATGCTTTTGTTTTCTCTTCCCGACTTCATGTCAAGCGAATAATGGTCCAGAATTCGTAGATTTAGAGTTTTGAATGATTATAACGTTCTAAGCACAAAGGAGCGTATTCTAACGATTTGATTGATTAAATTACCAGAATCACTGAGAATGGAACTATGAAGAATATATTTTCTTGGTATGTTCAGAGGTGAAGTAGAATGAACGAGTCGTGTAACATGGCACATGATAATGGTATGATCTGCTGTGAACCATCATCACGTTTCATTAGAAACTCAGCATAACTTACTGTAATATAATCACGTTGGCCAAGTGTCATTATATTATACTAACTCATGCTCAAATTCTTAACACTTCTCCAAAATTCATTCGTAATTATACTTAGATTTTACAGAAGTTTCCAATGAAATACAGAAAAGCACGAAGAGGTATATAATTTCGGACAAGAATACTTATGAAAATATCCTCAGAAATATCGAAGATATTTATGATGATATTTTGGAATTTCTAAGTTCGATGGTTGATGAAGAAAAATTTTCCGTAAGATTTTAACATAACTTCGGGGCAGGATATTCTCTACAGATTTCATCAGAAACAGAATCATTAGGATTCTTTGAATATAGGGTTTGGTCCTAGTATTTGTTTTTGTTCTCCTTCATGGTTAGCTCAATCCGTTTTTCAGTACCAAATTTTCTATCGAGCGTTCCTAACACTCCCTTCTTTATCATCAAACTTTTGACCGTTCAGACCATCTACAATTTTTCTGTTTCCTCGGCATTTAATGCTATGATATCTGAATTATCGGTTATCAATCCGAGGTGGTTTCAAGAGAATTTTTTATTTTTTTTTAGATGATTAAACGCTGATGATAATATGAAAGGTTTCCTAGTAACAATAAAGAACAAGCATATATATCAAGGTTATAATAAGGTTGTTTCGAACGAAAAGTTGGAGTTGTCTTGCTGGAGCTGTGACAAAATTGGCTATCTTGAAAAGGGATTGTAAAGTTATTTTGGGTAACAACAACGCTAAAGGAATTAGCACAGCTACGTGTTAAATATTTACTCAGTTTTCGAGAGTTTTTTTTTCCAGGTACATGACTATATGCATAAATCTTTTCTTCCGTAGATGAAGTGTGGCTGGTTCATCCTCTCGATTGAGGTGTTTTCAAGAATCATGAAAGGTTTGAACGCAGATTGTAATCTTCAAAATACAAATGAGATTTAAGATGAAATCAAGTGGCAAACTTGAAGAATTATTTAGTTTCATATGTTATAATCAGTATTTTAATTCATTTTAATTGTCCAATGTTGGCAGTCTACAGTCGATAGTCCACAGTTAACAGTCCAATAATTCATATATAATTTAATATATAATATTTGAATTAATTAATACGTATCGTGACCAGTATACGTCTCAGACTCGATCACAACTCAAACTATATATATTATTGTAGAATCAACCTCAACCCTGTATAGCTAACTCCCGCATTACTGCATATAGAGTGTCTATGGTTATTCCAAATAATATATATAGATGCGTCGATATGATATGTCAAAACCTTGTATACGTGTCCCGATATTTAAAGTGCGTAAAATAAATAACAGAAATTAAATGACGATAAATAAAATTGCGAGAATTAAAATTGCGATAAATAAAATGCGATAAATAAATTGCGATAAATAAATTGCAATAAATAAAAAATGTTATCAGTTAGCTAGGAACAGTTAGCTAGGAACAGTTAGCGTGGATTCTTAACAAAATTTCTCATAATTAATTTGTTTGTTTCTAACAAATTTTATTTTGTCCAATGTTTTCTTCATTATGCCACTTGTTGGATTCGGATAGGTCAAAATTCAAATATGAAATTGAATGAAAAGGGTTATTCTACGGTGAACGGATACGTATATCGGTGGTTGTAAATAGGATAGTGAATGACTATTGAAACAGATTCGAAGAATGTACAGTGTAACTTATTAATGTGAAATCTAAATATTTCTAGAGTATTACCTACCCGATAAAATATTTTCACCATTAACAGTTTGTACAAAAGAATTTTTTTTAATTACAATCTTTATGAAAATATACTTGCATATATATTTTCCTCAGATGTAATCATGGATTTAATGAGTCAATATGATATTAGACTCATTTGATTTACCGTTAGAATAAGAATATATAATCTCTAAAACATTAAAGATTATATAATCGCCATGTCGAACGAAGATAAATAATGTAGAATGATTCGTAGAACGATGATTATACTCGAGATACAGAATGAGATATTGGGCATGTGATGTTGAAACTTATGTTGTTGGTTGTACTGTTGATGCCGGTGATGTTGCTGAAGCTGGTTCGTTTTGCTCCATAATCTCCAAATTAATTACTCGAGCGCGAAGTTCGTTGACTTCTTGTATTACTCCGGAATGATTGTCGGTCGGAACGAGCGAATGAATAAGATCTAGGATTTGAGATAGTATATAGTCGTGACGAGATACTCTGGAAATGTGGCTGAAAATGGTGTTTCGGATAGCGTTGCCGGTAGGTGCTTCAGGTTCTTCGCCAAGAGGTGAATTCGGTTAGTGGAAGGGATTGCCTTCTGCACGTCTCCATTGATTAAGTCGACTACGAACCCATCAAATGAATTGGGGATGGATGATTGGTTGATTTATTCTGGTGACACTGATTTCGGAGCTTAGGTGAAACTCCATATCAGAATAGCTGTCGGAATCTGAGGAATTTGAACTGGTTGAGGGATTCATCTCGTACAATTAGCTGAAGGATTTTCGATAAGAAATAGATTATAGGATGTAGATTAGTACCCTGCAATACATAATTTACATATGTATATATAATACTAAAATCCCTTAACTTACGGAGAAATCTACGGAAGCTGTCAGGCAATGGTAACAATAACAGATATGCCAAGATATGAATTTATCTATACACTGTCTATGCAATAGAGGTAGTAAGACATGTCTAGACTAAGAATGATAAGCAGGTAATTTCCTAAGGATGATAAGCAGATGATTTTCGACTAAAAATGATAAGCAAAACTTTTGACATGCAGACACGGTCGAAGTCCAGACTCACTAATGCATCTAAACAACTATCAGTTAGACACACTAATGCAAGACCTGGTTTGCTAAGACCACAGCTCTGATACCAACTGAAACGACCCTTCCTAATCCATCTTGACAAAGTCATCAACATTTGGTCCCATTGCGATTATCGACCCAAGTAATGCCCTTAAAATGTGCAAATGCACAGCGGAAGACTTAATTCGTACCTGAGAATAAACATGCTTAAAAGTGTCAACCAAAAGGTTGGTGAGTTCATAGGTTTATCATAACAATCATTTCAATATATTAATAGACTACAAGATTTCATAATCATAAACATAATACACTCGCAAGTGTATGTAAAGCATTCTAAGTGGTTGAGCACTTGGTAACCATACTTAACATTTAATCACGTCGCATATTCCCTTTATTATGAAATCTCACTACACTGTACCAAGTGTAGCCTACAAAACGAAGTACTGTGCAACCGTTGAATACTGGTCGTCCAGTCCAGTTGGGGTTGTCAGGCCCGATAGATCTATCAACAGGATTTGCGTTTACAATACCCATGTAAATAGTAGTTACCAAGCTACAGGGAAATATGCCAGTGGTACAACTCAACGTAGAATATATTTTTAAGTACTTGTGTCTATTTTGTAACATTTATAAAAGCAGCGCATGTATTCTCAGCACAAAATATATATTGCAAAAGCAATTAAAAAGGGAGCAAATGAAACTCACATACTGTATTTTGTAGTAAAAATACATATAACGTCATTTAACAAGTGTAGGGTTGACCTCGGATTCACAAACCTATATCATCGGTATGTATATATTAAAACGTATAATCGTAATCGAGCAATTTTATATATTTTGTTATGATACTTATTTGATATACATAGTTTAATTAACTTTATTATATTTTATTAGTTAGAGCATAATATTATGTAATATTAGTATAACTTATAATAAATATATTTTTATAAAAATATCTTCTATTTGTAAAAATTGATATTTATGATAATACGAAGTTAAGGATCATGATAATAATAATAATAATAATAATAATAATAATAATAATAATAATAATAATAATAATAATAATAATAATAATAATAATAATAATAATAATAATAATAATAATAATAATAATAATAATAATAATGATGTTAGTTTTTAATAATAACAAATTAATAATTTTATTAAAAAATGTTATTTTCAATGATAGTACCAATTTTAATAACATGATAGATTTTAAAAGTAATGATATTTTTAGTATTAACGATAACAATATTAGTACTGATAATAATAATACTTATAAAAATAATCATTTTACTACAAATGATAATAAGTTTAATAATAACTATACTAATAATCATTTTAATAATAATGATGATGAAATTAATTATAATACTAGTAATAATAACAATAATTTTAATAAAGAGAACTACCTCAAAAAGCTTTCCTAAAAATTAATGCCCTGGACCGGACTCGAACCCGCAACCTCTCGTTTAACACAAACATCCCTAACCAACTGCTCTACTATGTTTTTCTGATTTAATAACCAATCTAAATCTATATAATCATGAACTGATTCGATTGCCAATATATATTAATAATGAGCTTGAGATTTTCATGGCCCAATCACATGAGCTAGTCTTCGGCCCAACAGAAGATGACAGCTTTTCGGCCCAGCAATCCTAGAATACACAGTCCATGTAGCAGCGCAGCACACTATTGGTTTTTAGAAAGAAAAAAAAATATAATCTGTCCTAGGCTAGAATCGAACCTGAGACCTCTCAGATCTCAACACATCTCCTAACCATCTAAGCTATTTCATTTTTCTGAAATTAAACACAGTTTAATATCTTTTAACCTCAAATTCCTTCTGTCATCTTCATCTTCTTAAGACAAAAAAAAAACTCAATCGGTTCAAATTTATATCCTCATAAAAACGATTTTTACTCTTCAAAATAGTCACAATTAATAATTATTAAATGGTTGTATTGTTTAAAGAAAAAGAAAAAAGTAAATAAATAAACATAAAAAGGATGCTGGGTTCGCCACTGTTAGAACACAAGAGAAAAAAAAATTTGATTAAGAAATTTAAGACGTTTTAATCTATGATTATAACATAAAATAGTTTAGAAAACATTCATGTAATCTTCCCAAATCTTCAATTTGACTCAATTCATAACAGAAATTGTGAATTCAATTAAAGAACAACTGTTGACTTCTTTTATTTAAAACTTTGACTTCAACAATTTGAATTCATTTTGATGAATTGGGTTTTGATACTTTTCAGAAAGATTGAATGGTAGATTCCTAACACTTCTACATTTAAAGATTTTTAAAACTGATTAGATTTTTAATTTTAGCTAAAAAGTAAAAATGTAGAAGAACCGAGAAGGAAATATATATATATATATATATATATATATATATATATATATATATATATATATATATATATATATATATATATATATATATATATATATATATATATATCAATCTGTTCTTCGATTTTGATTGCTGAAGGTGAGTTATAATATGAGTGTAGTCGACCAGTCCAATCAGTAAGAATCCAAAATTTGAAAAGCAGAAAACGATAGGTAACAGATTTCATACGTTTTTATGATTCTGCTATCTAATATTTTGTTTCCATCCTAATATTTACTAATTTATTATTATAATTGTGTTAATATTTAAATACAGATAATTATTAAATAAAATACTAATAATAATATTTATAGAAATAATACTAATAATATTAGTAATAATAATAATACTAATATTATTATTAATAACAATAATATTACTACTAATATAATAATATTAATAATTTAAATAAAATGATTATGAAACATATAATTATGATAATACTAATATAAATGTTAATACCAATAATAAAAATGATGTAATGATAATATTATTAATACAACTAAATTTACTTGTAATTAAATTTAATATATTTGTATTTCATATTATTGATTATCTTATATGATTACATAGTATACATTTCATGTTAACTTACATTGATTTTTATACATTCTAATATATTACAACTTATTTACTTTATATCTTATTGTATTTATTAAATTTTAATGTTTAAATTATATTTTATAATTTCAAGTTACCATATATATATATATATATATATATATATATATATATATATATACATATTTAATTACAAACAATTATTCGTGAATCATCGAGAACAGTCGAAGGTCGAATGAATATACGATACATTTCAAAAAATTTAAGACTCAACATTACAGACCTTGCTTATCGTATCGAATTCATTTAAAGATTTAAGTTTAAATTTGGTCGGAAATTTCCGGGTCGTCACAGTTGATTACATATACACGCATATAATGTCCTGTGTGTATCGCCAATACGTTTAAATACACAGTCCTAAGATCCAAGGTAATGATTGGGCATCATTCAGCGCTTTTATTTTATATTCAATTAGTTCGACGCTATACACTTATTGGCATTGTATATAACATCGAATTGGGGGACTTAATGATACGCATATCCGCAAGACTATGCGGATTGCGCATCCAAATCCCTAAACCGTACACAAACTGCCATGAAAGGCGTATGGCACGGGTATAGCCGCACCTTGTGCGCCTATACCATCTGATGCGAGTTTCGTATACTTGCACATGGGTCCGGTACATTCTAGAAGAATGTACGGTATAATCAATTCGGATTCTCTTCCTTAAATAACGAAAGTTAGTTAAGGATAAGATCACATTTAATTAGGGAAGAGATTCTACCGAAACCCTAATTCATGAGCCTATAAATACATAGCTCATAAACCCTAATACACACATTCACTCGTTTACTCATACGTAAACCACAGCATACAAATCTCTATCGTACGAATAAAGCTTCATACGATCTATAAAGACTTTCAGGTATGTATCGATCTATAAAACCTTCATGTCTTTGGGCCACTCAACCTCGTATGCTAGGTTGTTAGTGGACTCTCAAATCGGCCACCCTGTCGGAATCAAAACGATACCGATATGGGTTATCCACGACTAAGCGTCGGAGGTTCGAATGTTGATAGTCCTTAAACCCCTTTATGCACTCAAGCATAGGTTCACCTTGACCCCGTGAAAATATGCTTGATCATCCGAGTTACGGATGCTTTAGTACTTCGATTTATCATATCCGATGTGTGTCCCGGAATGATGGGGATATTCTATATGCATCTTGTTAATGTCGGTTACCAGGTGTTCATCATATGAATGATTTTTATGCAGATTGCATGTTATTGAGAAATGGAAATGAAAATCTTGTGGTCTATTATTACGATTTGATAAATATATAGGCTAAACCTATAACTCACCAACATTTTTGTTGACGTTTAAAGCATGTTTATTCTCTGGTGATTATTAAGAGCTTTCGTTGTTGCATGCTAATTTATGGACAAAAGTTGGAGTCAGCATGCTTGTATAATATTTTTTAAAAACTGCATTCGAAGACATATATTGTTGTGTAATATTATTGTAAACCATTATGTAATGGTCGTGTAAAAACGCTATATTTTAGATTATCATTATTTGATAATTGTCGTAAAATTTTAAAGGTTATGGTTTGTTTTAAAATCGAATGCAATTTTTGAAAAACTTCTCATATAGAGGTCAAAACCTCGCAACGAAATCAATTAATATGGAACGTTTATAATCAATATGAACGGGACATTTCATCGTTCTACATCAATTATCTTCGTTCCTCATGGCGATTATGTAATCTCTAATGTTTTAGAGATTATGTATTCTAGTTCTAACGGTAAATCAGATGAGATTAA
This sequence comes from Rutidosis leptorrhynchoides, assembly GCF_046630445.1. NCBI lineage: Eukaryota > Viridiplantae > Streptophyta > Magnoliopsida > Asterales > Asteraceae > Rutidosis > Rutidosis leptorrhynchoides. The sequence goes on along the minus strand of NC_092335.1, from coordinate 585,943,662 downwards.
TATTATATTAACTCATTAAATCCATGATTACATCTGAAGAAAATATACATGTAAGTATATTTTCATAAAGATTGAAATTAAAAATTCTTTTGTACAAATAGTTAATGGTGAAAATATTTTAACGGGTAGGTAATACCCGAGGAATATTTAGATTTAACATTAATAAGTTACACTGTACATTCTTCGAATCTGATTCAACAGTCATTTACTATCCTACTTACATCCACAGATATATGTATCCGTTCACCGCAGAATAACCATTTTCATTCAATTTCATATTTGGATTTTGACCTATCAGAATCCAACAAGTGACATAATGAAGAAAACATTGGACAAAATAAAATTTGTTAGAAACAAACAAATTAACTATGAGAAATTTTATTAAGAATGTACGCTAACAAAATCCTAGCTAACTGTTCCTAGCTAACTGCTAATTCCTTATTACATTTTAATTATTGCAATTTATTTTATCGCAATTTAATTCTCGCATTTTTATTTATTGTCATTTAATTTCTGTTATTTATTTTACGCACTTTAATTATCGTCATTTAAATACTGTTAATTACGCATTTTAAATATCGAGACACGTATACAAGGTTTTGACATATCATATCGACGCATCTATATATATTATTTGGAATAACCATAGACACTCTATATGCAGTAATGCTTGAGTTAGCTATACAGGGTTGAGGTTGATTCTAAAATAATATATATACATTGAGTTGTGATCGAGTCTGAGACATGTATACAACGGGTCACGATACATGTTAATTAATTCGAATATTATAAATGAATTATTGAATTACTAATTATGGACTATTAACTATGGACTACCAACATTGGACAATTAAAATGAATTAAAATATTGATTATAACATATGAAACTAAACATTTTTTTCAAGTTTGCCACTTGATTTCATCTTAAACCTCATTCGTATCTTGATGATTACAATCTGCGTTCAAACCTTTCATGATTCTTGAAAACACCTCAATCGAGAGGATGAACCAACCGCACTTCATCTACGGAAGAAAAGATTTATGCATATAGTTATGCACCTGAAAAACACTCCGAACCTAAGTAAATGTTTAACACATATCTGTGCTAGCTCCTTTGGCATTGCTATTACCGAAAATAACATTGGAATTCTTTTCAAATTAGACAATTTTGTTACAGCTCCAACAAATCAACTTCAACCTTCCATTCAAATAAACTCTATTATAACTTTGATATATAAGTTCACCCTTCGTCATCGTTATCAAGAAACCGTTTATATCCCACCACATTAGCAGTAAACTTACCAGCAACTTCATTGATCTTTGACTTTTCGAAAAAAAATCATTATATTCATTGAAACCCTATCATGTGCTCATCTACATCTTGTAACGAGAATTGCCATACCAATTACCAGAAATCAACAATTGGTATTTTGAATTTCGCAGCGTTTCTACATCAACAGTTATATACATATAACATTTACCTCTTAGAATGATGATCTTCCAGTCTGAAATTCTGAAAAAGCTGAATGAAGCAACAAAAACTGTAAACGACTTTAACAGTCGGAAGTTTGATGATAAAGAAGGATATGTTGGAAAAACTCAAAAGAAAGTTTGAAACTGGAAAACGAATTGAGCAAACCATGAAGGAGGTTGTGGACAAATCACAAAAACTAAACCTGCCTTCAAAGAATCTAAATGATTCAGTATCTGCTGAAGTCATTAACAAATACTTTGCTCCTGACTCTACACTTTTACGGACAAATCTTCATCATCATCCATCGATATTAGAAATTCTAAAATATCATCGTATCTTTCATTATAAATATCCTCGATATTGCTGAAGATATTTTCATAACTATTCTGATCTGAAATAATTTATCACTGCGCGCTATCAGTGTTACATCATATAAGAAACTGTTTAGTTTCTATATTCTGTAAACTTTCGAGTTTAAACTATGAATGTTTTGAAGTAGTGTTGGGAACTGAAGCATAAGTTAGTATAATATAATGACACTTGATCAACATGATTATATTACAGTAAGTCATGCTGAGTTTCTAATGGAACGTGATGATTCACAGACCATACCATCATCATGTGCCATGTTACACGACTCTTACATTCTGTCTAATCTTCAAACATATCAAGAACATATCTTCCTGATAGTTCTATCTTTTCTCTTGAATTCTGGTAAATTAACCAATCAAGATCGTGCTATTACAATCTCTCTTAGAACATTAGTCATGTTCATTCGAAACTGCATTCCTACGAATTCTGGACCATTATTCGCTTGACTTAAAGTCGGAAAGAGAAAACAAAAGGATGGAACTCCAAAATATAAAGGAAACGAAGGGAGTAGATTTATAGTGAATATCCGACAGAGCAATCGAAACAGATCATCGCATTTGACCAAAGAGGATTCTAATTTCCTTAATTATCGAAGAACCAAATCTTATTACGAAGATTTTCTCCAAATCCTTTGAACTCTAGAAATCAATCCTATCTATGTCAAAAGATATGACAAATCTACATCTACTCATTTCACTCTTTTGTGATAGCTTCACTCGTACGCTTCGCATAAACAAATTGTTTTATCCATATTACTCGCTAATGATAAAACTCTAATTTTCAGCTCGTATGCGTCATGAAAACATATTTATTGTCAGCCTTGACCATCCCAATCAAATTTTGGGACAAAATTTCTTTAACGGGTAGGTACTGTGACGACCCGGAAATTTCCGCCCAAATTTAAACTTAATCTTTATTTGATTTCGACACGATAAGCAAAGTCTGTAATACTGAGACTCAAAAATTTTTGAACTATTTATATGGATTCATTTAACCTTCGACTGCTCTCGATGATTCACGAACAATTAATTGTAAATAGATATGTGTGTATGTATATATAAATAATAATTTGAAATATAATTTGAAGTATTATATGTTGTTGTTATTAAAAATTAATAAAATAAAATAGGATATTATAATAATTATTATTTAAAATATATCTATATATATAAATAAAGTATATTAAAAATAAATATTAAATGACTGTAATACTCCTTTGATGTTCCGATTGATATTAAGCAAGTTAAATTCAAACTTATGTAATTATAAAATAAACAGTGATACGAAAATGAGTTCTATAAATTTTAGGCTTATTAAATATGTATTTATGAGCTAATTGTTACACTTTTCATATTTTACTTGGAATCGAGCGCGGACAGGAGTGTAATTTTTATTTAATAGTTAATGATCAAATTTTATACCATAATGACTAAAATAAATAAATATAATTACTATAAAAATTTGCGATTTTTCCAAAGACTTTTATCCGCCACTGATGATCAAAAGAGTACGAAATAATAACTATGCTAATAGTGTCGGCAGGTATATGTTAAAAGCTCGGCTGCTCACTGTTTCATGATTGAAACAATCTGTTTCATGTATATTCTAATTAGTATTAATATATTATTATTATTATTGATATTTTAATTATATAACTTATATTATAAATATATATCTATGTATGTAAGAAAGGAGAAAAAAAATATATATATCCACAACCCATTTCTTAGTCTTTCTTCTTCTTTGAGACCATCTTCACCCGCCATCATCACACGCCACCTTGCACCACCGCCGGCCACCACCATCACAGCCTTGAACCACTTCAATCACCATAATTCGACACCACCTTTCTTTATCTTTTAAATTCTTCGTGAGCCATAGCAATTAACCACCACCAAACACCTTGATCGAGCTTCTTCTTGTAGAATCACTATAACTCTCGCCACCATAACAACCGTGAACCACTACAAACCAAAGTCATACTCGCTCTCTCATACATCTCTCTCTCCCTCTTCGATAATAATAGAAAACCATCACCATCAACCATGGAAAACACCTTCAACCTTTTGGTTGAAACTTGAAAGCATGTTTATTCTCAGGTATTAAGGAAATCTTTCACTGTGCATTTGCTCATTTTAAATATATTACTTGGAGTCATTCATGACATATTTCAAAAGACGTTGCATTCGAGTCATTGAGTTCATCAAGATTGATAATAAATCATTCATAGTTTGGATATATTATGAGATAGTATGCATGCCTGTCAACTTTCATTGTAATGAAAGTTTATCTTTTAAAAACGAATGCAATGTTTGTAAAATGTATCATTTAGAGGTCAAATACCTCACGATGTAATCATATGATATTGTATTCGTCCTTATGGATTAGGACGGGTCATCTCACATATCATCATTAAACTTCATCACTCATCTTCTCGCTTTCACAACTTAATCATCACAGTCATCATTTATCTTAATAACATCATTCTACGTTACTCATGATCGATCATTCAACAACCAAAACCGGATAACATCAATTGAATAACCTCATACTTGAACGGTACCAGGAGCAGTAGGAGGGTGGCGTTTGTTCGAATAACAACAGAAAACAAAAGCAGTAATAAGTAAAAGTATTGGGTTTGCATGGAGTGGGCTGCAATATGATTAGGCCAGAAGTAATGAAACAGTCTGTTGGGTTAAAAGTAATTATTTGGGTTTAAAGATTTCTGTTGGGCTTGGACAGTTTAATGAGGCTGGTAAGGCTCCCTTAAAACGTAACCTAATCGACTAAAAGCATGTCTGGTGTAGCAGCCTTCACATAGAAAGGAATGTCCAGCTGTACATTCTAATATCAGATAAAAAAAATTGTGCCGGCTCAAAAGAAAAAGAAACATTAGTCATTTCATTCTTTATATATTTTTTTTATATCCTGTACAGCAACGAGTAGCAGTAACAAACTGCATCTTCTCACTTCTCGTTCATCATCATTATCTCATCCGTTTGCAGGTTCTCATGTTAGAAACCATGCAATTGCAGCTGCAATCGATCATCAAATCATAGCACAGTATAAATGGTGGTTTCAGGGTGAATAGTGGTGATCAATTAATTATAATCGAACCCAGCTGCAACAGTAGTTACATGATTATGATGGTAAGGTTGGTTCTTGGTTACAAATCACGGTGGTGGTGGTCGTGGTGTTTGGTTTGTGACTTCTTTAAATGGTGTAACTATCTCTCTATATCTTTCATTTATATGCAAACCATATGTATATATATATATATCTACATATATGAACTTGATTGCATAGAAGTAAAAAAAATAGAAGAAGAGTGGTGGGTTCAAGTGGTGGGTGGTGTTTCGTTCAATTGAGATTAAAAAAGAGAGAGAAGATGAATGTGAAGGTGGTCGAAGGTTTCATTGTGGTTGTAGGATGATTCTTGAATGGAAATAGGAAACAGAATCGTAGTAGTAGCAAATAGAAGTTGTTTGGATGGTGGTCGGTAGTGATGACATTGGATTTTTGATGATGATAACCTCGGTTAAAAAATATTAAGGATAACGATGGTGATGATTTGAGTGGTGTTGGGATGGCGGGTTTAGATGGGTTGTTGTCAATGATGGGTGATGATGTGTGTCGTCTTTGAACATAAATAGCAATGATGGTTTCGAGTTGGTTTTCCCGGTTGTATTGGAGTTTGATTCAAGGAAGGAATGAAAGTGGTGGGTTTTGTTTATTGTGGTACCCTGGATATGTTTGTGAATATTACATATAAAGTCAAGACACTGAGATAAAGTAGTTTAATCATGTTAACCAGTAACATAAATGATAATCAATCAATAACAGTGAGTGATATGTATAATATATTATATTGTATATAAGTCATGAATTGGAACAGAAACACAGTAAACAAAATAGTAATAAATCAAGTTCTTGTGAATTATATTTGTATGCATCCTACCGACAGTTTTCACAGACTGTGTATCGGGCACTATTTGAAATCAGTGGCGGATAAAAGTCCTCGGAAAATTCTCAAATTTTTAAATTAACTTCCTTTATTTATTTCAGTCATTATGGTATAAAATTTAGTCATTAACTATTAAATAAAAATTACATTAATTATTCACTCCCAACCCCAAGTAAAATATAAAAAGTTTTAAAATTTGACAAATAGTTTCTAAATACATTTTTAATAACCTATAATTTATAAAACTCATTTTCGGATCACCGTTTATTTTAAAATTATATAAGTTTGAATTTAACTTGTTTAATATCAATCGGAACATTAAACGAGTATTACAATCATTTAATATTTATTTTTAATATACTTTATATATATATATATATATATATATATATATATATATATATATATATATATATATATATATATATATATATATATATATATATATATATATATATATATATGTTTTAAATAATAATTATTGTAATAGCCTTATTTTTTTTAATTTTATTTCACATAATTACTTATAACAACAACATATAATATTTCAAATTTCATTTCCAATTATTATTTATATAAATATATACACACATATCCATTAACAAATAATTGTTCGTGAATCGTCGAAACTGGTCGAGGTCAACTGAATATATGAAACAGTTCAAAATTTTTGAGAATCAACCTAACAGACATTTCTTATCGTGTCAAAAATTTTAAATCGTATCGAGTGTTTGGGTCAAAATTAGTCAAAATTTTTCCGGGTCATCACAGTACCTACCCGTTAAAAAAAAATTCGTCCCAAAATTTGATTGGCGTCGTCATGGCGGACAATAAGTATGTTTTCATGACTCATACGAGTTGGAAATTAGGGTTTTATCATCAATGAGTAATATGGATAAAACAATTCGTTTATGTGAAGAGTACGAGTGAAGCTATCACAAAATATTGAAATGCAGAAAAATAGATTCGTCTTAACTTTTGACGTAATCCTAGTTGGTTTCCGGAATTCAAGGAATTTAGAGGAAATCTTCGTAGAAAGATTTGGTTATTCGGTAATTAAGGAAATTAGGATCTTCTTTGATTAGATGCAATAATCTATTTCGATTGCTCTGTCGGACATTTCACTATAAATTCACCCTCTTCATTTCCTTTATATTTTGGAGTTCCATACTTTTATTTTCTCTTCCCGACTTTAAGTCAAGCGAATAATGATTCAGAATTCGTAGGTATGAAGTTTCGAATGAACATGACTGATGTTCTAAGAGAGAGATTATAATAGTACGATCTTGATTGGTTAAATTACCAGAATTTAAGACAAAAGATGAGACGACCCGTCCTAATCCATAAGGACGAATACAATAACATATGGTTACATTGCGAGGTATTTGACCTCTATATGATACATTTTACAAACATTGCATTCGTTTTTAAAGACAAACTTTCATTTCATCGAAAGTTGACAGGCATGCATACCATTTCATAATATCCAACTAATAAATGACCTAATCTGTCATTTACTTAATAATAATCTCTATTGAACTCAACGACTTGAATGCAACGTCTTTTGAAATATGCCATGAATGACTCCAAGTAATATCTTTAAAATGAGCAAATACATCGCGGAAGATTTCTTTCAAACCTGAGAATAAACATGCTTAAAAGTGTCAACCAAAAGGTTGGTGAGTTCATTAGTTTATCATAATCAATCATTTCCATAATTTTAATAGACCACAAGATTTTCATTTCCATTTCTCATAAATACACATCCCATACATAGAGATAAAAATCATTCATATGGATTGAACACCTGGTAACCGACATTAACAAGATGCATATAGAATATCCCCATCATTCCGGGACTCCCTTCGGACATGATAATTTCGAAGTACTAAAGCAGTTCAAATTCTCTGACTGGGGCTTGTTAGTGCCCATAGATCTATCTTTAGGATTCGCTTCAATTAGGGGGTCTCTTCCCTAATTCTTAGGCTACCAATCAAAAAAGGGCATATTCGATTTTGATCATTCAACCATAGAATGTAGTTTCAATTACTTGTGTCTATTTCGTCAAACATTTATAAAAGCGCATGTATTCTCAGTCCCAAAAATATATATTGCAAAAGCATTTAAAAAGGGAGTAATGAAACTCACAATACTGTATTTCGTAGTAAAAATACATGACGGCATTGAACAAGTGCAAGGTTGGCCTCGGATTCACGAACCTAAATTAAGTATATATATTTGTATGTTGTTCAATATCTATTTAACAATTTAGGTTAAACTGTAGTGTATCACAATCCTAATTCTCGAGTCTAATATGCAAAAGTCAATAAAAGTCATCTTGACCAAAATGACTTCCAAAATCTATACATGATTATTATACAATATAAATATAGTCGTTTCATATATTTAAATATTTTTAACAGATTTTATTAGAGTAAGTAATATAATTCATTTATTAATAAATAAAATTTTATATTAAAATTTATATAATAAAATATACTTTTTATATATCTTAAGTAATAAATTTAAAAAGTTCATTTAATATCACAAAAATGATATGATAGGTATTCTTAATGTAATTATATTACACGTAGTAAAATATCTTTGTATCAAATATTTATTTGATAAAATAATATCGATAATAACAATAGTAAGTAAAAGTTGTATTATTTTGTAATAATAATTATTATTATTCTACTAATAATAATAATAACAATATTTATATTTACTAAAAATGATATTATGATATTATGATAATTTTTATTAATAGTAATACTAAAATGATAATGAAATTTTATATTAACAATGATATTCCTATAAATAATAATTTTTGCAAAAATGATAGTTTTAATATTAATAATACTTTGAATAATAATAATGATAAAAATAATGAAAATAATATTTTTTTTTATCTAAATCAATACTTTTCAATATTTTAATTTCATCATGATACTTATACTCATTATTTCGTAATCAATTTGTTAATAGCTTTTAGTCGTCTTTTATATCGCGTTCAAAATAATGATAATAATAGTAATCATAATAATTAGATGTTACTAATCTAACAACCCGTCCTAATCCATCTGGACGGATATTATTACAATTGGTTACATCGCGAGGTATTTGACCTCTATATGATACATTTTACAAGCATTGCATTCGTTTTTAAAAGACAAACTTTCATTACATCGAAAGTTGACAGGCATGCATACCATTTCTTAATATATCAAACTATAATTAACTTAATAATAATCTTGATGAACTCAATGACTCGAATGCAACGTCTTTTGAAATATGTCATGAATGACTCCAAGTAATATCTCTAAAATGAGCAAATGCACAGCGAAAGATTTCTTTCATACCTGAGAATAAACATGCTTTAAAGTGTCAACCAAAAGGTTGGTGAGTTCATTAGTTTAACATAAATAATCATTTCCATCATTTTAATAGACCACAAGATTTTTATTTTCATTTCTCATAAATATACGTCCCATGCATAGAGACAAAAATCATTCATATGGATTGAACACCTGGTAACCGACCTTAACAAGATGCTTATAGAATATCCCCCAGTATACAGCGCGCAGCTAATATACTAAATAATACCTCGAAGTACTAAAGCATCCATACCCTGGATGGGGCTCGTTGGGCCCGATAGATCTACCTTTAGGATTCACGTCAATTAGGGGCCATTTCCCTAATTCTTAGGTTACCAGACTTGAAGGGGGCGATATTCGGTTTAATAATCCAACCATTTAATGTAGTTTTTGATACTTGTGTCTATTTCGTAAAACATTTATAAAAGCAGCGCATGTATTCTCAGTCCCAAAAATATATATTACAAAAGCATTTAAAAGGGGAGCAAATGAAACTCACTATTCTGTATTTTGTAGAAAAATACATATGACGGCATTGAACAAATGCAAGGTTGATTTCGGATTCACGAACCTATATCAAATATATATATTAAAACATATAATAATATTCAGGTAAACATATATTTTGATATTAGTAATATACTTGTGATATTAAATTTAATATTAATAATTACTTAAATATATTTATTTTATATATTTTAATAAATTATCATAATAATCTATTATATACTTTATGAAAATATTTTGAATAAGTACTTATTATTAATATTTTTAAATATTCATAATTTTTAATATGATAACATTTTTAATAAGTTCAAGTTATATTAAAACGTAAATGAACAAAAAGTATTTTATTAGTAAAAGTAGTATACTTATTATATATACTTCTATATATCTAAAGTTTGTATCTAATTTATAATATCTATCTTTTTAGTTTAAAATTATAAGAATATCGTTATATTTTATACACGAAATATATTTACAACTAAAGTTATAGTTAATAATAATAATATTAATTATAGTAATAAAAATGATAAAAATAATACTAACTTTAATAAAGATAAATTTAAAAATAGTGATACTTTTGGTAATAATGATAATCATATTAATAATAAGGATAATACTAATACTAATAATAATACTAATACTAATACTAATAATAATAATAATAATAATAATAATAATAATAATAATAATAATAATAATAATAATAATAATAATATTAATAATAATAATAATAATAATAATTATAATAATTATAATAATAATAATAATAATAATAATAATAATAATAATAATAATAATAATAATAATAATAATAATAATATGAATAATAAATATACTACCTTAAAGAATAGCTTCCTAAAAAGATGTTGTAGCCCGGGCTCGAACCCAAGACCTCTCACTAATCCGACACCACTCATAACCACTCCTCCATTGGTGTGTTTTGTGATTTATACCCAACAAAAGATAGATATAAGTGATACTATTTATCAGCTTCTTCATGGTATTACTTCATACAGCAACATATGATGGCTTCTTGGGCCAACGAATAAACACAGCCTAAATTTACTCTCAGTCCATCCTAACTCATCGGCCCAATCCTAACCAGAGTTCTCTTGGCCCAACAACAAGATGGATGCTCTCGGCCCAATTAGGAATATGACAGCCCAATAATTTATCCATTTTACTATCCATTTAAAACATGAATAGCCCAAGACTGTTTAATAAAAAAAAAATTAAGGAGAACCGTAGCAGGCGAGAATCAAACACAGGACCAGTTGTTTAATATGGGACTCTCCGGACCATTGCACCATTAATTCATTTCTGTTTATACTCGTGTGAATAGTCAGTTAACATGTACAAAAACAGTTTACCCTCTTCAACAAAGTTTCACCATCAACATTCCTTCATTTCAGAATCATAGATCATAATCACCATCTTTATATTATCATTTATCATTTGATATCTTTATTATTATCAAAAGAAAACATAATCATAATCATCTATTCGTCACAGTTATCATTATACCATTATCGTATCTTGATCATCTTCTCCATCGAAGCACCCACCTTCGTCATCATCGTATCATGCAATCATCATCATCCTCATTTCGTTTCCACTTTTCATCGTCATCAACATTTTCGTTATCCTATTTTAATCATCATCTTCGTTTATTATTTCATCATCACTATCTTATTGATCATCTCCTCGCCATCATAATCAAGACATCATCTCTTCGTCACCATCATCGTTATCAAAACCCATCACTATTCATCATCTTTGTTACTCGTCATCACTGGTCATCCTCTTCAGTATATCCAGACACGGTTTCGAATAGCAACAAGCAATATGGTGGTGGCGTTTGTAGTGATGATCGGTCAGAGAAAAAAAAAATATATATATAAAAACGGGAACACTGTAGCTTCATCCTTTTCATCGTGAAGTCACTGTTTGAGGTAGTGGGTTATGAGGTTTTTGGATAGAAACAGGAAACAGAAGGCTGCCATGTGATGGTGGTGGTTGTCTAGTGGTGATGGAAGTTTGAGGTCATGGTGGTAATCGATGTTGTCGTGGAGGTGGTGGTAGATGCTTAATGTTGATCAATGATGTTTTTAGGTGACGGTTGTGGTAGAAAAAAGGGTTTCAAGTGGTGAGTTAAGATGGTGATCAAGTTGAAGGTGACTGGAGTCCGGTGGTGAGATGATGTAATTGTTTCACGATGGTGGGAAAGAAATAGAGAAGAAAACAAGGCGGAGGTGGGTGCGGTTGTACCCGGTAATGGTGAGGGTTGTTCTCGGCGATGATGGGTGGTGCCGGTGGTGGCTTGGTGTCGGAGGTGGTGATGAATCATTGAGTCGATGGTGGTTTTGGTATTACTTCCTAAATCCCACGTCTCCTATATATATACATATATCTATAATGATATAATTTAATAATTAATAATAATTATTATTATATAATTAATTTAATTGAACGTGGGAATTAACTAGCCGCCTCCAATTATTGCTTAAAATTCTATTTTACGGACTGGATCTCGTGCTCCGATGTTAATCAGTAGCGGATAAAAGTCCTCGGAAAAAATTCCAAATTTTTGCAGTATATGTATTTAATTATTCCAGTCATAATGGTATAAAATTTATTCATTAATTATTAAATAAAAATTACATTAATTGTTCACTCTCAATCCCTAGTAAAATATAAAAAGTTTTAATATTTAATAAACAGCTTTTAAATACATTTTTAATAAGCCTATAATTTATATAACTCATTTTCGGATCACCGTTTATTTTAAAATAATATAAGTTCTTTTTTAATTCGTTTACTAACAATTGAATGATAAATGAGCGTTTCCGTCGTTTACTAAATAACTTCAAAATTACTTTTATATATATATATATATATATATATATATATATAACATACTTTATATATTCACTTTTATAATAAATTTTATTATATCTTATATTAATTTACATATTTATTTATAACAAATTGTATATAGTAGTTTATTAATATTCTTATGCATAATTATTTATATTTACTTATTTATATATATTTATCTATTTACAAATAATGGTTCGTGAATCGTCGGAAATGGTCATCGGGTAATTTAATAAATGAAAATAGTTCAAAATTGTTAAGACTCCAACATAATAGACTTTGCTTATCGTGTCGATTCATAATAAGATTAAGTTTAAATTTGGTCAAAAATTTCCGGGTCGTCACAGTACCTACCCGTTAAAGAAATTTCGTCCTGAAATTTCTTTATGATGGTCATGGCTGACAGTAAATATGTTCTCATAACTCATATGAGCTGATAAATAGAGTTTTATTACCATTGATAAAATAATTCGATTTTTCAAAGAGTACGAATGAAGCTATCAATAAAGAGTGAAAGGAGATAGACAAGTTTCGTCATAACTTTTCACTAGTCATGTTTGAATTCAGGAATTCAAGGGATTTAAAGAAAATCTTCGAAATCTAAAAGATTTGATTCTTTGGTGAATAAGGAAATTAATATCTTCTTTGATTAATTGAGATAATCTGTCTTATAATTTATTATAAATCCACCATCTTTGTTTCCTTTATATTTTGGAGTTCCATACTTTTGTTTTCTCTTCCCGACTTTAAGTCAAGCGAATAATGGTCCAGAATTCATAGGTATGGAGTTTCGAATGAACATGGCTAATGTTCTAAAAGAGAGATTGTAATAGCACGATTTTGAATTGTTTAATTTGCCAAAATTCAAGAGGAAAGATAGAACTATCAGGAAGATATGTTCTCGATATATTTGGGGATTAGGTAGAATGTAATAGTCATGTAACATGGCATATGATGACGTTATAGTCTGTGAATCATCACGTTTCATTAGAAACTCAGCATAACTTACTGTAATATAATCACGTTGATCAAGTGTCATTATATTATACTAATTCATGCTTCAGTTCCCAACACTACTTCAAAAACATTCATAATTCAAACCTGAAGGTTTACAGAATATAGAAACTAAACAGTTTCCTTTATGATGTACGCAGATAACACGAAGAGATAAATGATTTCTGATAAGAATTGTTAAGAAAATATCTTCAAAAATATCAAAGATATTTATAATGAAAGATACGATGATATCTTAGAATTTTCTAATATCGATGGATGATAAAGAAAATTTGTCCGTAAGAGTTTAGAGTCAGAAGCAAGGTATCCGTTAATGACTTCAGCAGGTACTGAATCATTTGAATTCTTTGAGGGCAGGTTTAGTCTTTGTGCTTTGTCCTCAGTCTCCTTCATGGTTTGCTTAATCCGCTTTCCAGTTCCAACTTTCCTGAGCTTTGCAAACACACTTATTCTTTATCTTTATACCTTCGACTGTTAAGGTCGTGTACAGTTTTTGCTGCTGTATTCAGCTTTTTCAGAATTTGAAATATTGATTTGTAGACTGGGTGCCTTTCAGAATTTCAGAATGGAAGATCATAATTCTAAGAGATAAGGATTATATGTATACTTATAACTGTTGATGTAGACATGCTGCGAGATTTCAAAATACTGATTGCTAATTCCTGGTAATTGGTATAGTAATTCTCGTTATAAGATGTAAATGAGTAAATGATAGGGTTTCACTGAATGTAATGAATTTTTTTTTCCGGAAAGTCCAAGATCAATGAAGTTGCTTGTAAGTTTACTCCTAATGTAGTGGAATATAAACGGTTCCTCGGTAACCATAACGAAAGGCAACTTATATATCAAGGTTCTAATAGAGCTTATTCGAATGAAAAGTCGAAATTGATTTGCTGAAGCTGTGACAAAACTGTCTAATTTGAAAGGGATTACCAAATTATTTTGGGTAATAATAACACTAAAGGAATTATCACAGTGACGTGTTAAACGTTTACTCAGTTTCCGAGAGTTTTTCAGGTGCATAACTATATGCATCAATCTTTTCTTCCGTAGGTGAAGTGCGATTGGTTCATCCTCTTGATTGAGGTGTTTTCAAGAATCATGAAATGTTTGAACGCAGATTGTAATCGTCAAGACACAAATGAGGTTTAAGATAAAATCAAGTGGCAAACTTGAAGAAATGTTTAGTTTCATATGTTATAATCAATATTTTAATTCATTTTAATTGTCCAATGTTCGTAGTCCACAGTTTGTAGTCCACAGTTAGTAATTCAATAATTCATATACAGTTTAATATATAATATTCGAATTATTTAATACATATCGTGACCCGTATACATGTCTCAGACTCGATCACAACTCAAAGTATATATATTATTGTAGAATCAACCTCAACCCTGTATAGCTAACTCGATCATTACCCCGTATAGAGTGTCTATGGTTATTCTAAATAATATATATAGATGCGTCGATATGATATGTCAAAACCTTGTATACGTGTCCCGATATTTAAAGTGCGTAAAATAAATAACAGAAATTAAATGATGATAAATAAAATTGTGAGAATTTAAATTGCGATAAATAAATTGCGATAATTAAATTGCGATAAATAAATTGCGATAAATAAAATCTAATACGGAATTAATCAGTTAGCTAGGAACAGTTAGCGTGGATTCTTATCAAAATTCTTCTCATAGTTAAATTGTTTGTTTCTAACAAATTTTATTTTTGTCCAATGTTTTCTTCATTATGCCACTTGTTAGATTCTAATATGTCAAAATCCAAATATGAAATTGAATGAAAATGGTTATTCTGCGGTGAACGGATACGTATATCTATGGGTGTGTAACAACCCAACCCAATATACAATCGAACACGTGTAATTAAAAAAAAATTATTTCAGAAGAGTGCGCCACGTGTACCACCTCAGGGTGCGCGGCGCGCAAAGGCCCCATTTCAGTTCTGTCCGATTTTGTCAATTTTCAAATAAAGATCTCCCACTTCCCGACATATTTAGACGAAACGCTTTTCACAACATGTTATAATGGTTAAAACTCACACGATTCAATAATAAAATGAGTTTTACAAAACAGGGCCCACATCGGCCGTTTTACGAGTTTCATACAAAAGTTCGAGTTTCGACCACACTAGTTTAAATTCCAAACGACACTATGAGCATGGTGTTTGGGGTTAAACTACCCAAATCTCGGTCAAACTCCAGAAGCTATCACATCCCAAAAGCGTCCCCTAAACAACAAGCGGGATCTCTAATCCAATCGAAGGCCCTTACCCTTGTCAACGCCGGAGCCTATAAAAAAGATAAACAACGAGAGGGTAAGCAAAGCTTAGTGAATGCAATAATTATACCCATATATATAATATACCTACTTGCAATCACTTACACAATTACCGCATACACGCTAGCAATACAATTAGCATACCATCACCAGTACAAAGCTAATATTCTTCAACAAACCCCTACTAGCGTAATCAATAACATATAATTGACCTAATATAATATGCTACAAAACAATACACAACCATGGTTAACCATTCTCGCGTCATGGTGCTGCCGGCTCTTTGGTTCACACCATACGCATTTGTCATGATGCTACCGGCTCTTTGGTTCACATCACAACTCGAGTCATACTCACGCTAGAGTGCTACCGGCTCTTTGGTTCACACTCTAACAATGCTAAGGTGCTACCGGCTCTTTGGTTCACACCCTAACAAATCGTGCTATAGCGCTACCGGCTCTTTGGTTCACACTATAACACACGTACTATGATGCTACCGGCTCTTTGGTTCATACCATAGCATACAAATAAATACATTACATACATATGCATATAATCATTCCACTCACCTTAACGATTTGGTGACGGTTTTATACTTTCGCAAGCTTTAAAGCAAAGTACCTAATATAATAAGTACTTCAATCAACACACATAACTAGTTGGACTAAATACCAACAATTTCACTTATGTGCATTTAATGACTTAAATGCATTAAATGCCCCATTTTCACCAAAACCGCCCTTTAAGGGTCAAGACCATCATTAATCACTTAAAAGCTAGTGATTAAGGTCTATCAACACTAATTATAACACAATTAGGGTAATTCATACCCATAATCCCCAACTAGGTCAATCATTAACCCCTTTGACTCATTTAAAGTCAACACACCCATTTCGGATCATCCACTAACCCAACTAACACTCATTTACCAATTAGCTAGGTGTGCTAGTAATTAACTAACCAATTAGGACTCATAAATATCAATTACCACTTTGAAACCCTAGGTTAATTACCATTGAGTCTTCATGACTCCATATTACCCAAGAACACCCAAAATCATTAAATATGGGTTTTATGTTCATCACTATCCCAAACCCTAACCCTTACACAATTTAAAACAAGGAACTCAAGATTAGATCTTACCACTACAACCACAAAGTAGCTAGTGAGTAGATGAACGACTTTAATACCCATACTTTAGCCCGTGAACAACTTCTTCCTCTTGGATTTAAGCTTTCTCACTCAAGAAATCACACTCTCTCTCTAAAATTAAAGTGAAGAAGATAAAGTTGTTGAAAATGGAGTTATGACTCCTCACAATCTGATTTGTAGCCTTTATCACGACCACAAGTTAAATTACCAAAAAGCCCATCAAAATATCTGAATAAAAGAGCTGGATCCGGCTACAGTGAACAGTGCGCGGCGCGCACCATTAGGTGTGTGCTGAGCGCACCTAGCCCAGCTCGGCTTCTGACTTCTGTTCAACTGCACAATCATTCCCATACTTTATGTACTCTATTTACACTGTTGTACAATGAAGATTAGGGTCTTACAACTCTCCCCCACTTGAATCAGAGCGCGTCCTCGTGATCCAAGCCGCATGACAAGAGGGAAGATAAACCAACACAAACTCTTCGGGCTCCCAAGTAAACTCGGAACCTTTACTACGACGCCATTGAACCTTAAAAGTTCTCACTTCTTTATTTCTCAACCTTTTGACCTTCTCATCGAGTATGGCAATCAGCTCCCTAATATATTCTAACTTATTGTTTAGCTCAATCTCATCTAACGGTACCCAAGATGAATCATCTGCAAGACACTTACGGAGATGGGAAACATGAAATGTATTATGGATCCCCGCAAGCTCTTCGGGTAATTCCAAACGATACGCAACTTCACCAACACGAGCTAAAACCTTAAATGGCCCAATAAACCGAGGAGCTAACTTTCCCCGTTTTCAAAACCAAATAACACCTTTCCATGGCGAAACCTTAAGCATCACCATGTCACCTTCTTGAAATTCGATCATTCGTCTACGCTTGTCGGCATACGACTTTTGTCTATCTTGAGCCTTTTTCAAATGATCCCTAATCATATCAATCTTGCTATTCGTTTCTAAGACCAAATCGGTACTCCCGATTTCTTTTTGACCAATCCCACCCCAATAAATCGGAGTTCGACATCTTCGCCCATAAAGCATCTCGTAAGGTGGCATCCCGATACTAGTATGATAACTATTATTGTACGAGAATTCCACCAAAGGTAAGTTCTCATCCCAACTACCACTGAAATCAATAATACACGCCCGTAACATTTCCTCCAAAGTTTGATTAGTACGTTCGGTTTGACAGTCCGTTTGAGGATGATACGCCGTGCTCAATTTCAATTGTGCACCCATATCTTCGTGAAACTTTTCCCAAAACCGAGATGTAAAACGAGAATCTCGATCCGAAATAATAGATATAGGAACCCCATGTCGAGCGACTATGAAATGCCCCGTTCATATTAATTATAAACGTTTCATATTAATTGGTTTCTTTGCGAGGTTTTGACCTCTATATGAGACGTTTTTCAAATCTTGCATTCGTTTTTAAAAACAACCATAACCTTTATTATTGAATAAAGGTCTTAATGACATAATTTAGATTGTCTATCAAAGACAATCTCCTCAAATAAATAAGTTTTTACACAACCCATTACAATATGATCAAATATATTACAACAAATACTCCGAATGCAAGTTTAAACAATATAAACAATTATGCCGACTCCAAATCTTGACCTTGGGTTGGCATATGACAGCGGAAGCGTTTTTAATATTCACCTGAGAATAAACATGCTTAAAACGTCAACAAAAATATTGGTGAGTCATAGGTTTAATTTCTATATAATAATCATAACATTTAATAAGCCACAAGATTTCATTTAATTAAATGCGCAGGATCATTACAACTGCAAAAATCATTCATACGATGAGTCTCCTGGTAACCGACCTTAACATAGAGCGCTTAAGATATCTGGCATCATACATTCTACTATTTAAATGTATGACAAGAACCCTTCGAAGTACTAAAGCATTTCCACTATTCGAAAATGGGGGTGGTTGGTGCCCGTAGATCTATCTTTAGGATTCGTGTCAATTAGTGTTTTTCACTAATTCTTAGGTTACCAAGCATAATAATAATAAGTACAGATATCCGGTATAACAATTCAATCGTAGAATGTAGTTTCATGAACTTGTGCTTATTTTGTAAAACATTTATAAATTTTGCATGTATTCTCATCCCAAAATAATTTAAATAGTAAAAATGGGACTATAACTCACTTGTGATGATTTCCGAATAGATGGTGATAAGACTTGGCCTTTTGACAAATTCACGAACCTAATAATAATATTCTTGTGTCAAGATATATATATATATATATATATATATATATATATATATATATATATATATATATATATATATATATATATATAATTAATATTCCATACTTATGATACTTGTGATAATTTTAATTGTCCATTGTTAGTAGTCCAACGTTCGTAGTCCAATAGTCCAATAGTCCAATAGTCCAACAGTATAAATATAAATGCGTATATTGTGTTAGAATTCACTAACATTATAATATATTGTCTTAATATAATAAGACACATAATATGTATATTGTCTAAAGCAATCCGCGACCCATTGTATACATGTCTCAGACTCGATCACAACTCAAAGTATATAATATTTTGGAATCCACTTTGACCCACAGCTAACTCGAGATTACTACCAATGGTGTCTAATAGTTGGTTCCAATAATATATATAGAAGAAGTCAAAATGATATGTCAAAATTTTGTATACGAGTCCACGGTGATCAAGTCATATATATATATATATATATATATATATATATATATATATATATATATATATATATATATATATATATATATATATATATATATATATATATATATATATATATATATATATTATATATATGGTGCCTTACGATCTTTATTAAGACTATAATATATTGTCGTAGAACTTAATCATGACTATTATAAATTGTATTTCCATAAGTTCGAGAACAAGACATGTATAAATATATGTAGGATACAAGGTAAGTTAGCTAGGATAAGGTTAGCATCCATTTTTATAAATCATGTCCGTAGCTAAAAATTAAGAAAAATATCCAATTTTGTTTTACCCATAATTTCTTCGTTACAAATCCGTTTTGAGTGATTCGAGTTGCCATGGTTTCGTATCGAACTCAACATTACTAATCTTAATAGAAAAAGTATAGGTTTATAGTCGAAAATACAGCTTAGGTGTCAAATAAGAGAAGATAGTCATATCCATCGTAAGAACGACATCTTGATGACCCTTTTTGAAAAACATACTTTCACTTTGAGTTTAACCATGGATTTTAGATATATTTCATATCCATATAAAATAAGATTTTTCACCAAAGGAAATCTTTTAATTCAAAGTTTAAGATAGGTTTTTAAAATTAAACCCAAAACAGCCCCCGTTCGACTAAGACGGCGTATATTCGATTTTAAGGTGTTCTTCGTGTTTACAAGTTTTATATCCTTATGTTAGCTTGACATACTATCATAATACATGTTTTGAAGTGTTTTAAAATTCAAATTAGAAGGATTAAGTTTATTTGCAAACAAGTTTAGAAATAATCTAAACTATGTTCTTGTTGTTATTAGTTATAACTCAAAATAAGATAGCTATATGAATACAAATCGAATAAGATTATGAATAAGGTTACTACCTCAAATCAAATGAGTAAAGTTGCTG
The DNA here is from genome assembly GCF_046630445.1 of Rutidosis leptorrhynchoides. Lineage (NCBI taxonomy): Eukaryota > Viridiplantae > Streptophyta > Magnoliopsida > Asterales > Asteraceae > Rutidosis > Rutidosis leptorrhynchoides. The sequence continues at coordinate 585,922,976 of NC_092335.1, read as the reverse complement.
GAGAAATAAGGAGAATATATTGAGTTCAAAGATACCCTTGATGGCTTGGAATTCTTGAAGTGTTCTTGATCAAGCTTTGTTATGATGATTATAACTTGGATTATGAGACCAATACTTGCTGAATTGAATGGAGGTTTGAGAGAGTGTTTGAGTATGTGTTTAGAGGGTAAAATGATGTAGTTAATTGGAATGAAATGGATGGTTATTTATCCTACATGTTGGCATCAAAATGGGGACAACAACATGGCTCCATGGTTTGTAATTTTATGCATTTAGTCATACTAGTTTCCAAGCCATGGTTCCCACAAGTCTACATCATGTTTATACATGTCTCACAACTGATTGAGGGCTGATAAGATCAATGATTTGGTATGTATATACCCATAGTAAATACGTATAGAAGCTGGGTATTATACGGGTATAAATACCGTATGAATACGAATAGGATTCTTGATAAAATTGAATGACAAAATGAGTATAGCTATCTTTATTGAGTATAAATATATTGATATATATTATTAAGTCTTTCAAAAGTGTATTAATTCATATTAATACAATACATATACATACATTTTAATTTAGAAGTTATTACAACGTTAATCGTTATATATATGTATATAGTCTTGAAGTCTTTAAGTTAGTAATCTCATTTTATGTATATAACCAATTGTTATTATATATAATGAGATACTTAAATATCATTTTAACAAATCATAAGTATATATATATCCATATATACATCATTATATAATTATTTCAAATTATTATGTTCGTGAATCGTCAGACAGACTGGGTGGTCAAACATTTGCATAAAATCCATTCCAAATATATATATCTTGACAAGTTTGATTGCTTAACATGTTGGAAACATTTAATTATATAAATATTAATCTTTAATATATTAGCAAAAAAATTCGAGTCGTTACAGACTACCTCCTTGACAAACAATTTAGCCAAGGTCCCCGACGATATCGCTTCCCGAATAGGAAGAAACAAGGCACTCTTCGTCAACCGATCAACTATTACCCAAATCGAGTCAAATTGGGTTCTCGCCTTCTTTGGTAACTTTGTAATGAAATCCATGGTAATGTGCTCCCATTTCCATTTCGGGATTTCTAACGGTTGTAACTTACCATACGGCTTTTGGTGTTCGGCTTTCACTTGCAAACACGGGACGCATTGTTCAACATACTTAACAACATCACGTTTCATGCCCGACCACCAATACTCTTTCTTCAAATCAAGTAGCACTTGTCGATAATCACCCATCGTAGGCACCCACACCCTTCCTTGAAAAGACAACAAACCACGCGAACCCATAGTAATGAATTCTGATTGCCCCACAATTCTTTCCGCATGCTTGTTGTGAACGTAAGCTTTAATTTGAATCACACCAAGTTTTTCAAGAAAATCGTTAGTAATAATCATACGTAACAATCCCAATCGTAACGATGGGTGATGACTATTTCGACTTAACGCATTCGTGACCACATTCGCCTTGCCCGAATGATAAAGTATTTCACAATCATAGTCTTTTACCACATCCATCCACCTACGTTGACGATAATTCAAATCTCTTTGGTTAAAGAGATATTTCAAGCTCTTATGATCCGAATAAATCGTACTCTTGACACCATACAAGTAATGGCGCCAAATTTTCAATACATGCACAATCGCTGCCAACTCAAGATCATGAGTCGGATATCTCGTCTCGTGTTCCTTTAATTATCGAGAGGCGTAAGCGATGACTTTACCTCTTTGCATTAGAACAAACCCGAGCCCATTTAGCGAAGCATCACAATAAACCGTCATGTCTTCCGCACCTTCTGGCAATACCAACACCAGAGCTTGACACAATTTTTCTTTTAACAATTGAAAAGCAATTTCTTGCTCGTTCTCCCAAATAAACCTCGCGTTCTTCCTCGTCAATTTCGTCAAAGAAGAAGCGATCTTAGAAAAGTCTTGGATAAACCGACGATAATAACCGGCCAATCCGAGAAAACTTGAGATTTCCGTAGGCGTAGTCGGTCGTCCCCAACTCTTTACCGTCTCAATCTTCCCCGGGTCTACTTGAATACCATTTTCGTTCACGATATGGCCAAGGAATTGAACTTCCCTTAGCCAAAATTCACATTTGGAGAATTTAGCATACAACTTCTCCTTCTGCAACGTCTTTAACACACACCGCAAATGAAGTTCATGTTCTTTCATACTCTTCGAATAGACAAGTATGTCGTCAATGAACACAATTACCGACTTGTCCAACATAGGTTGGCACACTCGGTTCATAAGATCCATGAATGCCGCCGGTGCATTCGTAAGACCAAAAGGCATTACCACAAACTCAAAATGCCCATAACGCGTTCGAAAATCCGTTTTCTCGATATCTTCCTCACGGACCCGCATTTGGTGATAGCCGAACCGTAGGTCGATTTTAGAGAAATACGTTGCACCTTGGAGTTGGTCAAACAAATCGTCAATCCTAGGTAAACTATAATGATTCTTGATCGTCACTTTGTTCAACTCCCGATAATCGATGCACATACGCATACTACCATCTTTCTTCTTTACGAATAAAACCGGAGCGCCCCATGGCGAAGCACTCGGTCGAATAAAACCCTTCTCAAGAAACTCTTAGGTTTGATTTAATAACTCTTGCATTTCCGTTGGCGCTAAACGATAAGGATTTTTAGCAATGGGAGTAGCTCCCGGAACCAACTCAATGCGAAATTCAACTTGTCTTTCCGCCGGAACACCCGGTAACTCATCCGGAAAAACGTATTCAAACTCACTTACCACCGAAATTTCACGAATGGGTGGTGGCTCATCACGAGTATCAACAACATGGGCAAGAAAAGCCATGCCACCACTAACAAGGAAACGACGTGCCCGTACAAAAGTTCATATCGGCACAAGTCTTCTTCTTTTATCGCCATGAATAATTAACTCTCCCCCACTAGGGGTCTTCACTCGAATAGATTTTTCATGGCATGCAATATCGGCTCTATTATGATCGAGCCAATCCATACCAACAACGATATCAAAATCACCCAAAGTCATCGGGATGAGATCGATTTTAAAGTTTTCGACACCAAACACAACATTACAATTTTTACACACATCAACCACTAGCACCGTCTTGCTATCCGCTATTTCAACTTCTACCGGACGACTTAACTTAGCTAACGGTTTATTAAGTTTAGGCACAAATTTTGGTGACACAAACGACAAGTTTGCACCACTATCAAAGAGTATCCTTGCCGGATTGGAGTTAACCATGAAAGTACCTGAGACAACTTCGCTAGATTGCTTGGCCTCCTCATTGGTCATTAAATAATTTCGACCCCTAGCCATACCTGCTGCCTTCTCTAGTAGCTTAACAATATCGTTGCGCAATTCGGGACACTCCGGCCTCTTGTGCCCTCTTTGTTACAATTAAAACAAACGATTTTGTTGGAAGATGAGTTCGTACAATCACGGGTCAAGTGCCCTTGTCACCACAATTGTAGCACGTGGGCCCAAAACTCTTAGAAGCCCCCTTTTTCGCACTACCGACGCTCTCAGTCACACTCTTGTTCTTCTTGTTCGAGTGGCTAGTAGCTTCAAATTTTCGTTTGCCAAAGGTGAAGTCACTCTTTCTGGGAGCAAGCGACTCAAAACCCTTAGCAATATCAAATAGCTCGTCAAAAGTCTTCGTCGAATTCCTACTAATCCTTTCTTGATAGTTATCATTCAAGGTTCGGTAGAAATCTTCTTTCAACATGTGATCGTTCCCGTCATACTCCGGGCAATATTGGGTCTTTGATAAGAAAGTGGACTTGAGAGTGTTCAAATCCATTGACCCTTTCCTTAAAGTACGTAACTCCTCCTTAAGCTTTGAAAGATCGGCCGAAGTTCGGTACTCCTTGAAAAATTCTTCTTTAAACTCGTCCCACATCAAACTCATACTTTGTTCTTCGCCATAAAGTCGTATTTTCGCGTCCCACCACAACTTGGCATCACCCCTCATCATGCTACTACCAAACCTCGTCTTTTTATCAAGAGGGCACTCACTAGTACAGAAAGCCCCCTCCATATCTGAGATCCATCGAGCGTTCTTGAGTGTGTCTCATTCACCTTCAAAGGTGGGAGGTTGAGCATCTTTGAAGTTTTTATAGTGGAAGTCTCGTCTTCCCGCGTTATCCTCTTTAAGAACAATCTTAACTTGTTCCTTGACTAGATTGACTACTTGTTCGTCAATCGAATCCAAGAACATCTTCTTAACATCCTCTAAGAAGGCCTCATGACGCCTTTGCATAATGGCCTTAACCTTGGCCGTAAACTCAACATCCTCGCTCGAACCCCCTTCATTGGTCTCGGGTCCGTTTCTCGTCTTCATACTATAAAAAGGAAAAGGTTAAGCAACAAACGAGAAAACTTAACACATATGTATATACATATACACCACACTACCCCATCTTGCTCAACAAACGTCGTACATTGCTTGTTTAACACTATTTGAACCCGTAACATTGGTAGCTAATCATTGTTACGCGAGCACGTCGCATTAACTTGCTAGTACAACGTCTATCTCGCTTGATGATTGCTAACACAGCACAAAACAATTAGCGCAAGGTTAGTTCACATAAACCTAAGCACTAATCAACTCCCGGTCCGACCCGTCTCCTACAAGTCCCGCATAAAGCGCATACACAAATAAGTCTAAGTCTAGGCACCTATCTCAAGTCACCTAAATCCCTTAGACCATGCTCGGATACCACTTGTAACAACCCAACCTAATATACAATCGAACACGTGTAATTAAAAAAAAAATATTTCAGAAGAGTGCGCCACCGGCCCCATTACAGTTCTGTCCGGTTTTGTCAATTTTCAAATAAAGATCTCCCACTTCCCGACATATTTAGACGAAACGCTTTTCACAACATGTTATAATGGTTAAAACTCACACGATTCAATAATAAAATGAGTTTTACAAAACGGGTTTAAATTCCAAATGACACTATGAGCATGGTGTTTGGGGTTAAACTACCCGAATCTCGGTCAAACTCCACAAGCTATCACATCCCAAAAGTGTTCCCTAAAGAACAAGCGGGATCTCTAATCCAATCGAAGGCCCTTACCCTTGTCAACGCCGGAGCCTATAAAAAGATAAACAATGAGAGGGTAAGCAAATCTTAGTGAATGCAATAATTATACCCATATATATATAATATACCTACTTGCAATCACTTACACAATTATCGCATACACGCTAGCAATACAATTAGCATACCATCACCAGTACAAAGCTAATATTCTCCAACAATCCCCTACTAGCGTAATCAATAACATATAATCGATATAATATAATATGCTATAAAACAATACACAACCATGGTTAACCATTCTAGCGTCATGGTGCTACCGGCTCTTTGGTTCACACCATATGCATTTATCATGATGCTACCGGCTCTTTGGTTCACATCACAACTTGAGTCATACTCACGCTAGAGTGCTACTTGTAGTGACCCGAACTTTTCCATGTTTATATATATTAATTGAGATTGATATTTACATGATTAAATGTTTCCAACATGTTAAGCAATCAAACTTGTTAAGACTTGATTAATTGAAATATGTTTCATATAGACAATTGACCACCCAAGTTGACCGGTGATTCACGAACGTTAAAACTTGTAAAAACTATACAATGACATATATATGGTTATATATATATAGTTAACATGTTTTTATTATAAGTATGTATCTCATTAGGTATTTTAACAATGAGTTATATACATAAAAATGAGACTATTAATTTAACAAACTCGAAAACGATATATATAACGATTATCGTTATAACAACGTCTTACTAGGTACATATGAATCATATTAAGATATTGATACACTTGGTTAATTATGTTAAATGATAAGTAAATATATTATTAAGTGTATTAACAATGAAATACATATGTAAAAATAAGACTACTAACTTAATGATTTCGAAACGAGACATATATGTAATGATTATCGTTGTAACGACATTTAACTGTATATACATCATACTAAGATATATTATATATCATAATATCATGATAATATAATAATTTAACATCTCATTTGTTATAATAAACAATAGGTTAACAACATTCAACAAGATCGTTAACCAAAAGGTTTCAAAACAACATTTACATGTAACGACTAACGATGACTTAACGACTCAGTTAAAATGTATATACATGTAGTGTTTTAATATGTATTCATACACTTTTGAAAGACTTCAAGACACTTATCAAAATACTTCTACTTAACAAAAATGCTTACAATTACATCCACGTTCAGTTTCATCAACAATTCTACTCGTATGCACCCGTATTCGTACTCGTACAATACACAGCTTTTAGATGTATGTACTATTGGTATATACACTCCAATGATCAGCTCTTAGCAGCCCATGTGAGTCACCTAACACATGTGGGAACCATCATTTGGCAACTAGCATGAAATATCTCATAAAATTACAAAAATATGAGTAATCATTCATGACTTATTTACATGAAAACAAAATTACATATCCTTTATATCTAATCCATACACCAACGACCAAAAACACCTACAAACACTTTCATTCTTCAATTTTATTCATCTAATTGATCTCTCTCAAGTTCTATCTTCAAGTTCTAAGTGTTCTTCATAAATTCCAAAAGTTCTAGTTTCATAAAATCAAGAATACTTTCAAGTTTGCTAGCTCACTTCCAATCTTGTAAGGTGATCATCCAACCTCAAGAAATCTTTGTTTCTCACAGTAGGTTATCATTCTAATACAAGGTAATAATCATATTCAAACTTTGGTTCAATTTCTATAACTATAACAATCTTATTTCGAGTGATGATCTTACTTGAACTTGTTTTCGTGTCATGATTCTGCTTCAAGAACTTTGAGCCATCCAAGGATCCATTGAAGCTAGATCCATTTTTCTCTTTTCCAGTAGGTTTATCCAAGGAAATTAAGGTAGTAATGATGTTCATAACATCATTCGATTCATACATATAAAGCTATCTTATTCGAAGGTTTAAACTTGTAATCACTAGAACATAGTTTAGTTAATTCTAAACTTGTTCGCAAACAAAAGTTAATCCTTCTAACTTGACTTTTAAAATCAACTAAACACATGTTCTATATCTGTATGATATGCTAACTTAATGACTTAAAACCTGGAAACACGAAAAACACCGTAAAACCGGATTTACGCCGTCGTAGTAACACCGCAGGCTGTTTTGGGTTAGTTAATTAAAAACTATGATAAACTTTGATTTAAAAGTTGTTATTCTGAGAAAATGATTTTTATTATGAACATGAAACTATATCCAAAAATTATGGTTAAACTCAAAGTGGAAGTATGTTTTCTAAAATGGTCATCTAGACGTCGTTCTTTCGACTGAAATGACTACCTTTACAAAAACGACTTGTAACTTATTTTTCCGATGATAAACCTATACTTTTCTGTTTAGATTCATAAAATAGAGTTCAATATGAAACCATAGCAATTTGATTCACTCAAAACGGATTTAAAATGAAGAAGTTATGGGTAAAACAAGATTGGATAATTTTTTTCATTTTAGCTACGTGAAAATTGGTAACAAATCTATTCCAACCATAACTTAATCAACTTGTATTGTATATTATGTAATCTTGAGATACCATAGACACGTATACAATGTTTCGACCTATCATGTCGACACATCTATATATATTTCGGAACAACCATAGACACTCTATATGTGAATGTTGGTGTTAGCTATACAGGGTTGAGGTTGATTCCAAAATATATATAGTTTGAGTTGTGATCAATACTGAGATACGTATACACTGGGTCGTGGATTGATTCAAGATAATATTTATCGATTTATTTCTGTACATCTAACTGTGGACAACTAGTTGTAGGTTACTAACGAGGACAGCTGACTTAATAAACTTAAAACATCAAAATATATTAAAAGTGTTGTAAATATATTTTGAACATACTTTGATATATATGTATATATTGTTATAGGTTCGTGAATCAACCAGTGGCCAAGTCTTACTTCTCGACGAAGTAAAAATCTGTGAAAGTGAGTTATAGTCCCACTTTTAAAATCTAATATTTTTGGGATGAGAATGCATGCAGGTTTTATAAATGATTTACAAAATAGACACAAGTACGTGAAACTACATTCTATGGTTGAATTATCGAAATCGAATATGCCCCTTTTTATTAAGTCTGGTAATCTAAGAATTAGGGAACAGACACCCTAATTGACGCGAATCCTAAAGATAGATCTATTGGGCCTAACAAACCCCATCCAAAGTACCGGATGCTTTAGTACTTCGAAATTTATATCATATCCGAAGGGTGTCCCGGAATGATGGGGATATTCTTATATATGCATCTTGTTATTGTCGGTTACCAGGTGTTCACCATATGAATGATTTTTATCTCTATGTATGGGATGTGTATTGAAATATGAAATCTTGTGGTCTATTGTTACGATTTGATATATATAGGTTAAACCTATAACTCACCAACATTTTTGTTGACGTTTAAAGCATGTTTATTCTCAGGTGAATATTAAGAGCTTCCGCTGTTGCATACTAAAATAAGGACAAGATTTGGAGTCCATGTTTGTATGATATTGTGTAAAAACTGCATTCAAGAAACTGATTTCGATGTAACATATTTGTATTGTAAACCATTATGTAATGGTCGTGTGTAAACAGGATATTTTAGATTATCATTATTTGATAATCTACGTAAAGCTTATTAAACCTTTATTTATAAAATAAAGGTTATGGTTTGTTTTAAAAATGAATGCAGTCTTTGAAAAACGTCTCATATAGAGGTCAAAACCTCACAACGAAATCAATTAATATGGAACGTTTTTAATCAATAAGAACGGGACATTTCAGTTGGTATCAGAGCGTTGGTCTTAGAGAACCAGAAAATTTGCATTAGTGTGTCTTATCGAGTTTGTTAGGATGCATTAGTGAGTCTGGACTTCGACCGTGTTTTCTTTAAAAATGATTGCTTAACATTTTTGTTGGAAACTATATATTTTTAACATATGAATATTATGTGATATATTAATCTCTTAACGTGTTTGATATTATGTGATAGATGTCTACCTCTAGAACAAGTCCCATTGACTCATCTAATAATAATGAAGAGTCAAATGTAAATTGGAATGATTTGTGGACTGATTCACAAGTTCCCGAAGAGGAACCGGAAGAAGAGTCGGAACCGGAAGAAGAATCGGAACCGGAAGAAGAATCGGAACCGGATGAAGAAATAGAACCGGTGGGGGAAATAATAAAACGGTTAAGTAAAAGAAAATCCTCAACCAACCGACCAAAGTTAATTATGGTCAATGGTGTTTCCGCCAAGGAAGCAAAATATTGGGAGGATTACCAATTCTCCGATGAATCGGATTCTGACGAGAATTCCGATGATGTTATAGAAATTACCCCAACTGAATTTAAAAAGGCAAAAGAAAATAATAAGGGAAAGGGCATAAAAATAGAGAAATCTAATTCCAACCCCGATGAACTTTATATGTATCGTCAACCCCCGAAGTCCTTAAGTTGTAACAATGACCCGGGAACCTCTAAACCACCAGGTTTTTCTAAACCAATGTGGACAACGACGGCTCGTATTAGGGGAACATCATATATCCCTAGAAACTTGGCAAAACGAACCAAAACCGAAGAAGAAGAAACGATCGAGTCGGAATAAGATAGTTGTATTCGTGTGGTGTAATATATGTAATATAGTGTTCTTATGTTTTATGATATATGTAAAAATTGCTTGTATTAATAAGTATTTTTTTTTTATGAATCTAACTCTTGTCTATTTTACAGTTTAAAAACACAAAATGGATAGACAACCCAATATTTTAAGAGACCTACCCGGAGACATGATTGATGAAATCTTGTCTAGAGTTGGCCAGAATTCTTCGGCACAACTATTTAAGGCGAGATCAGTTTGTAAGACATTCGAAGAACGTTCCAAGAATGTCTTGGTTTATAAGAGACTTTCGTTCGAAAGATGGGGGATATCACATTGGGAAACCCATAAGTTACGATGTGTTTACTTTGACGCATATATTGCGGGGAACCCAAATGCTATTTTACGCAACGGGTTAAGAAATTATTTTGACTCAATATATCCGAATATTGGACTTCGTGATTTAGAAAAAGCGGCTAACATGCAACATAAAGAAGCATGTTATGCTTACGGATTAGTAATGTTCGCTTCTCACCAAAGTGAGAACAAGAACATCGGGCTACAACTATTAAACAAAACGTTTCCACAAGTGACGGAGTCGGTAATTGGGGTAAGAAATGAGGTTTTTAGATTATTACGGGACTGTTGGACATTACGTAACCCTCGTCCCTTTGATGACGTTACAACACGCTGTCTTATCAACGGCCATAACGGTTATGTTGCACAAGACCAAGGATGGGAAGTAGTCCTAGTAAAACCAGAATGCATGACTTGTTTCTGGACGTATGAATTACGTGTCTTTATTGCCTTTGCTGAACGACTTGTGTACTAGCTAGAATTGTCTTCACAACTATCTTGTATCAAAGTTATTGTGTGCTATATTTCATGCTTTATGTAAAATAAGCGGTATTGTAAGTTTGTAAAATATTGTATAAAAGTTTGAACGCGAAATATTATTATAATCAGTTTTTCATATAGAATTGTAGTAGTTGAATTGTATATTAGCTACTAAGTATGAACTTAACGGGTAGGTACTACCCGAATTTAAACTTATAAAACGCTAATATGAAGAAAAAGCTTTTATAAATGAGTTCATATTATGCTACGAAATACTATTAACTACTCTTAATATTCTGTATGATTAACTTGTTCCATTTAACTATTTTGAAGGAAATGGCACCGACTACTCGACACACCGTGAATATGAATGAAGAGGAATTCCGTACTTTTCTAGCTTCAAACATAGCCGCAGTACAGGCTGCGCTACATACCAACAATAACCATGGATCTAGCAGTACAGGAAATCGTGTAGGATGCACCTACAAAGAATTCACTGCCTGCAAACCTTTGGAATTTGATGGAACCGAAGGACCGATCGGATTGAAACGGTGGACCGAGAAGGTTGAATCGGTGTTTGCCATAAGTAAGTGTACTGAAGAGGACAAAGTGAAGTACGCTACGCATACCTTCACAGGTTCTGCGTTAACATGGTGGAATACCTATCTAGAGCAAGTGGGACAAGATGATGCGTACGCACTACCGTGGTCAACATTCAAGCACTTGATGAACGAGAAGTACCGTCCCAGAACCGAGGTCAATAAGCTCAAGACAGAACTTAGAGGGTTACGAACCCAAGGATTTGATATTACCACGTACGAAAGACGATTCACAGAATTGTGCCTATTGTGTCCGGGAGCATTCGAAGATGAGGAAGAGAAGATCGACGCGTTTGTGAAAGGATTACCGGAAAGAATCCAAGAAGATATAAGTTCACACGAGCCCGCCTCCATACAACAGGCATGTAGAATGGCTCACAAACTAGTGAACCAGATTGAAGAAAGAATTAAAGAACAGACTGCTGAAGAGGCCAATGTGAAGCAAGTCAAAAGAAAGTGGGAGGAAAACGGTGATAAGAATCACCAATACAACAACAACAGCAATTACAACAATAATCGCAACAATTATCCCAACAATCGCAACATCAATCGCAACTACAACAAACGGCCCAACAACAACAACAACAACAACAACAACAACAGCAACTACAACAATCATCCCAACAACAATAATAACCGCAACAACAACAACAATCAGAAGCAGCTATGCCAAAGGTGTGAAAAGAATCACTCGGGGTTCTGCACCAAATTTTGCAACAAGTGTAAAAGAAATGGTCATAGCGCGGCGAAGTGTGAGGTCTACGGACCAGGGGTTAATAGAACGAAAGGAACAAATGGTGTCGGAACGAGTAATGGCGGAGCAAGTAGTGTCGGAGCAAGTTATGCCAATGTAGTTTGTTATAAATGTGGAAAACCAGGCCACATTATTAGAAATTGCCCGAACCAGGAGAACACGAATGGACAAGGCCGTGGAAGAGTTTTCAATATTAATGCGGTAGAGGCACAGGAAGACCCGGAGCTTGTTACGGGTACGTTTCTTATTGACAATAAATCTGCTTACGTTTTATTTGATTCGGGTGCGGATAGAAGCTATATGAGTAGAGATTTTTGTGCTAAATTAAGTTGTCCATTGACGCCTTTGGATAGTAAATTTTTACTCGAATTAGCAAATGGTAAATTAATTTCAGCAGATAATATATGTCGGAATCGAGAAATTAAACTGGTTAGCGAAACATTTAAGATTGATTTGATACCAGTAGAGTTAGGGAGTTTTGATGTGATAATCGGTATGGACTGGTTGAAAGAAGTGAAAGCGGAGATCGTTTGTTACAAAAATGCAATTCGCATTATACGAGAAAAAGGAAAACCCTTAATGGTGTACGGAGAAAAGGGCAACACGAAGCTACATCTTATTAGTAATTTGAAGGCACAAAAACTAATAAGAAAAGGTTGCTATGCTGTTCTAGCACACGTCGAGAAAGTACAAACTGAAGAAAAGAGCATCAATGATGTTCCCATTGCAAAAGAATTTCCCGATGTATTTCCGAAAGAATTACCGGGATTACCCCCACATCGATCCGTTGAATTTCAAATAGATCTTGTACCAGGAGCTGCACCAATAGCTCGTGCTCCTTACAGACTCGCACCCAGCGAGATGAAAGAACTCCAAAGCCAATTACAAGAACTTTTAGAGCGTGGTTTCATTCGACCAAGCACATCACCGTGGGGAGCTCCTGTTTTGTTTGTCAAGAAGAAAGATGGTACATTCAGGTTGTGTATCGACTACCGAGAGTTGAACAAACTTACCATCAAGAACCGCTACCCACTACCGAGAATCGACGACTTATTTGATCAACTACAAGGCTCGTCTGTTTATTCAAAGATTGACTTACGTTCCGGGTATCATCAAATGCGAGTGAAAGAAGATGATATTCCAAAGACTGCTTTCAGAACACGTTACGGTCATTACGAGTTTATGGTCATGCCGTTTGGTTTAACTAATGCACCAGCTGTGTTCATGGACCTTATGAACCGAGTGTGTGGACCATACCTTGACAAGTTTGTCATTGTTTTTATTGATGACATACTTATTTACTCAAAGAATGACCAAGAACACGGTGAACATTTGAGAAAAGTGTTAGAAGTATTGAGGAAGGAAGAATTGTACGCTAAGTTTTCAAAGTGTGCATTTTGGTTGGAAGAAGTTCAATTCCTCGGTCACATAGTGAACAAAGAAGGTATTAAGGTGGATCCGGCAAAGATAGAAACTGTTGAAAAGTGGGAAACCCCGAAAACTCCGAAACACATACGCCAGTTTTTAGGACTAGCTGGTTACTACAGAAGGTTCATCCAAGACTTTTCCAGAATAGCAAAACCCTTGACTGCATTAACGCATAAAGGGAAGAAATTTGAATGGAATGATGAACAAGAGAAAGCGTTTCAGTTATTGAAGAAAAAGCTAACTACGGCACCTATATTGTCATTGCCTGAAGGGAATGATGATTTTGTGATTTATTGTGATGCATCAAAGCAAGGTCTCGGTTGTGTATTAATGCAACGAACGAAGGTGATTGCTTATGCGTCTAGACAATTGAAGATTCACGAACAAAATTATACGACGCATGATTTGGAATTAGGCGCGGTTGTTTTTGCATTAAAGACTTGGAGGCACTACTTATATGGGGTCAAAAGTATTATATATACCGACCACAAAAGTCTTCAACACATATTTAATCAGAAACAACTGAATATGAGGCAGCGTAGGTGGATTGAATTATTGAATGATTACGACTTTGAGATTCGTTACCACCCGGGGAAGGCAAATGTGGTAGCCGATGCCTTGAGCAGGAAGGACAGAGAACCCATTCGAGTAAAATCTATGAATATAATGATTCATAATAACATTACTACTCAAATAAAGGAGGCGCAACAAGGAGTTTTAAAAGAGGGAAATTTAAAGGATGAAATACCCAAAGGATCAGAGAAGCATCTTAATATTCGGGAAGACGGAACCCGGTATAGGGCTGAAAGGATTTGGGTACCAAAATTTGGAGATATGAGAAAAATGGTACTTAGAGAAGCTCATAAAACCAGATACTCAATACATCCTGGAACGGGGAAGATGTACAAGGATCTCAAGAAACATTTTTGGTGGCCGGGTATGAAAGCCGATGTTGCTAAATATGTAGGAGAATGTTTGACGTGTTCTAAGGTCAAAGCTGAGCATCAGAAACCATCAGGTCTACTTCAACAACCCGAAATCCCGGAATGGAAATGGGAAAACATTACCATGGATTTTATCACTAAATTGCCAAGGACTGCAAGTGGTTTTGATACTATTTGGGTAATAGTTGATCGTCTCACTAAATCAGCACACTTCCTGCCAATAAGAGAAGATGATAAGATGGAGAAGTTAGCACGACTGTATTTGAAGGAAGTCGTCTCCAGACATGGAATACCAATCTCTATTATCTCTGATAGGGATGGCAGATTTATTTCAAGATTCTGGCAGACATTGCAGCAAGCATTAGGAACTCGTCTAGACATGAGTACTGCCTATCATCCACAAACTGATGGGCAGAGCGAAAGGACGATACAAACGCTTGAAGACATGCTACGAGCATGTGTTATTGATTTCGGAAACAGTTGGGATCGACATCTACCGTTAGCAGAATTTTCCTACAACAACAGCTACCATTCAAGCATTGAGATGGCGCCGTTTGAAGCACTTTATGGTAGAAAGTGCAGGTCTCCGATTTGTTGGAGTGAAGTGGGGGATAGACAGATTACGGGTCCGGAGATTATACAAGAAACTACCGAGAAGATCATCAAAATTCAACAACGGTTGAAAACCGCCCAAAGTCGACAAAAGAGCTACGCTGACATTAAAAGAAAAGATATAGAATTTGAAATTGGAGAGATGGTCATGCTTAAAGTTGCACCTTGGAAAGGCGTTGTTCGATTTGGTAAACGAGGGAAATTAAATCCAAGGTATATTGGACCATTCAAGATTATTGATCGTGTCGGACCAGTAGCTTACCGACTAGAGTTACCTCAACAACTCGCGGCTGTACATAACACTTTCCACGTCTCGAATTTAAAGAAATGTTTTGCTAAAGAAGATCTCACTATTCCGTTAGATGAAATCCAAATCAACGAAAAACTTCAATTCATCGAAGAACCCGTCGAAATAATGGATCGTGAGGTTAAAAGACTTAAGCAAAACAAGATACCAATTGTTAAGGTTCGATGGAATGCTCGTAGAGGACCCGAGTTCACCTGGGAGCGTGAAGATCAGATGAAGAAGAAATACCCGCATCTATTTCCAGAAGATTCGTCAACACCTTCAACAGCTTAAAATTTCGGGACGAAATTTATTTAACGGGTAGGTACTGTAGTGACCCGAACTTTTCCATGTTTATATATATTAATTGAGATTGATATTTACATGATTAAATGTTTCCAACATGTTAAGCAATCAAACTTGTTAAGACTTGATTAATTGAAATATGTTTCATATAGACAATTGACCACCCAAGTTGACCGGTGATTCACGAACGTTAAAACTTGTAAAAACTATACAATGACATATATATGGTTATATATATAGTTAACATGTTTTTATTATAAGTATGTATCTCATTAGGTATTTTAACAATGAGTTATATACATAAAAATGAGACTATTAATTTAAGAAACTCGAAAACGATATATATAACGATTATCGTTATAACAACGTCTTACTAGGTACATATGAATCATATTAAGATATTGATACACTTGGTTAATTATGTTAAATGATAAGTAAATATATTATTAAGTGTATTAACAATGAAATACATATGTAAAAATAAGACTACTAACTTAATGATTTCGAAACGAGACATATATGTAACGATTATCGTTGTAACGACATTTAACTGTATATACATCATACTAAGATATATTATATATCATAATATCATGATAATATAATAATTTAACATCTCATTTGTTATAATAAACAATAGGTTAACAACATTCAACAAGATCGTTAACCAAAAGGTTTCAAAACAACATTTACATGTAACGACTAA
This sequence comes from Rutidosis leptorrhynchoides, assembly GCF_046630445.1. Taxonomy (NCBI): domain Eukaryota; kingdom Viridiplantae; phylum Streptophyta; class Magnoliopsida; order Asterales; family Asteraceae; genus Rutidosis; species Rutidosis leptorrhynchoides. Next base: position 585,906,764 of record NC_092335.1, on the reverse strand, counting down.
CGATGACTTAACGACTCAGTTAAAATGTATATACATGTAGTGTTTTAATATGTATTCATACACTTTTGAAAGACTTCAAGACACTTATCAAAATACTTCTACTTAACAAAAATGCTTACAATTACATCCACGTTCAGTTTCATCAACAATTCTACTCGTATGCACCCGTATTCGTACTCGTACAATACACAGCTTTTAGATGTATGTACTATTGGTATATACACTCCAATGATCAGCTCTTAGCAGCCCATGTGAGTCACCTAACACATGTGGGAACCATCATTTGGCAACTAGCATGAAATATCTCATAAAATTACAAAAATATGAGTAATCATTCATGACTTATTTACATGAAAACAAAATTACATATCCTTTATATCTAATCCATACACCAATGACCAAAAACACCTACAAACACTTTCATTCTTCAATTTTATTCATCTAATTGATCTCTCTCAAGTTCTATCTTCAAGTTCTAAGTGTTCTTCATAAATTCCAAAAGTTCTAGTTTCATAAAATCAAGAATACTTTCAAGTTTGCTAGCTCACTTCCAATCTTGTAAGGTGATCATCCAACCTCAAGAAATCTTTGTTTCTCACAGTAGGTTATCATTCTAATACAAGGTAATAATCATATTCAAACTTTGGTTCAATTTCTATAACTATAACAATCTTATTTCGAGTGATGATCTTACTTGAACTTGTTTTCGTGTCATGATTCTGCTTCAAGAACTTTGAGCCATCCAAGGATCCATTGAAGCTAGATCCATTTTTCTCTTTTCCAGTAGGTTTATCCAAGGAAATTAAGGTAGTAATGATGTTCATAACATCATTCGATTCATACATATAAAGCTATCTTATTCGAAGGTTTAAACTTGTAATCACTAGAACATAGTTTAGTTAATTCTAAACTTATTCGCAAACAAAAGTTAATCCTTCTAACTTGACTTTTAAAATCAACTAAACACATGTTCTATATCTGTATGATATGCTAACTTAATGACTTAAAACCTGGAAACACGAAAAACACCGTAAAACCGGATTTACGCCGTCGTAGTAACACCGCAGGCTGTTTTGGGTTAGTTAATTAAAAACTATGATAAACTTTGATTTAAAAGTTGTTATTCTGAGAAAATGATTTTTATTATGAACATGAAACTATATCCAAAAATTATGGTTAAACTCAAAGTGGAAGTATGTTTTCTAAAATGGTCATCTAGACGTCGTTCTTTCGACTGAAATGACTACCTTTACAAAAACGACTTGTAACTTATTTTTCCGATGATAAACCTATACTTTTCTGTTTAGATTCATAAAATAGAGTTCAATATGAAACCATAGCAATTTGATTCACTCAAAACGGATTTAAAATGAAGAAGTTATGGGTAAAACAAGATTGGATAATTTTTTTCATTTTAGCTACGTGAAAATTGGTAACAAATCTATTCCAACCATAACTTAATCAACTTGTATTGTATATTATGTAATCTTGAGATACCATAAACACGTATACAATGTTTCGACCTATCATGTCGACACATCTATATATATTTCGGAACAACCATAGACACTCTATATGTGAATGTTGGAGTTAGCTATACAGGGTTGAGGTTGATTCCAAAATATATATAGTTTGAGTTGTGATCAATACTGAGATACGTATACACTGGGTCGTGGATTGATTCAAGATAATATTTATCGATTTATTTCTGTACATCTAACTGTGGACAACTAGTTGTAGGTTACTAACGAGGACAGCTGACTTAATAAACTTAAAACATCAAAATATATTAAAAGTGTTGTAAATATATTTTGAACATACTTTGATATATATGTATATATTGTTATAGGTTCGTGAATCAACCAGTGGCCAAGTCTTACTTCTCGACGAAGTAAAAATCTGTGAAAGTGAGTTATAGTCCCACTTTTAAAATCTAATATTTTTGGGATGAGAATGCATGCAGGTTTTATAAATGATTTACAAAATAGACACAAGTACGTGAAACTACATTCTATGGTTGAATTATCGAAATCGAATATGCCCCTTTTTATTAAGTCTGGTAATCTAAGAATTAGGGAACAGACACCCTAATTGACGCGAATCCTAAAGATAGATCTATTGGGCCTAACAAACCCCATCCAAAGTACCGGATGCTTTAGTACTTCGAAATTTATATCATATCCGAAGGGTGTCCCGGAATGATGGGGATATTCTTATATATGCATCTTGTTATTGTCGGTTACCAGGTGTTCACCATATGAATGATTTTTATCTCTATGTATGGGATGTGTATTGAAATATGAAATCTTGTGGTCTATTGTTACGATTTGATATATATAGGTTAAACCTATAACTCACCAACATTTTTGTTGACGTTTAAAGCATGTTTATTCTCAGGTGAATATTAAGAGCTTCCGCTGTTGCATACTAAAATAAGGACAAGATTTGGAGTCCATGTTTGTATGATATTGTGTAAAAACTGCATTCAAGAAACTGATTTCGATGTAACATATTTGTATTGTAAACCATTATGTAATGGTCGTGTGTAAACAGGATATTTTAGATTATCATTATTTGATAATCTACGTAAAGCTTATTAAACCTTTATTTATAAAATAAAGGTTATGGTTTGTTTTAAAAATGAATGCAGTCTTTGAAAAACGTCTCATATAGAGGTCAAAACCTCGCAACGAAATCAATTAATATGGAACGTTTTTAATCAATAAGAACGGGACATTTCACTACTGGCTCTTTGGTTCACACTCTAACAACGTTAAGGTGCTACCGGCTCTTTGGTTCACACCCTAACAAATCGTGCTATAGCGCTACCGGCTCTTTGGTTCACACTATAACACACGTACTATGATGCTACCGGCTCTGTGGTTCACATCATAGCACGCTCGCACATACTATGGCACTACCGACTCTTTGGTTCATACCATAGCATACAAATAAATACATTACATACATATGCATATAATCATTCCACTCACCTTAACGATTTGGTGACGGTTTTATACTTCCGCAAGCTTCAAAGCAAAGTACCTAATATAATAAGTACTTCAATCAACGCACATAACTAGTTGGACTAAATACCAAAAATTTCACTTATGTGCATTTAATGACTTAAATGCATTAAATGCCCCATTTTCACCAAAACCACCCTTTAAGGGTCAAGACCATCATTAATCACTTAAAAGCTAGGGATTAAGGTCTATCAACACTAATTATAACACAATTAGGGTAATTCATACCTATAATCCTCAACTAGGTCAATCATTAACCCCTTTGACTCATTTAAAGTCAACACACCCATTTCGGGTCATCCACTAACCCAACTAACACCCATTTACCAATTAACTAGGTGTGCTAGTAATTAATTAACCAATTAAGACTCATAAATATCAATTACCACTTTGAAACCCTAGGTTAATTACCATTGAGTCTTCATGACTCCAACTTACCCAAGAACACCCAAAATCATTAAATATGGGTTTTATGTTCATCACTATCCCAAACCCTAACCCTTACACAATTTAAAACAAGGAACTCAAGATTAGAGCTTACCACTACAACCACAAAGTAGCTAGTGAGTAGATGAACGACTTTAATACACGCACTTTAGCCCGAGAACAACTTCTTCCTCTTGGATTTAAGCTTTCTCACTCAAGAAATCATACTCTCTCTCTAAAATTAAAGTGAAGAAGATAAGGTTGTTGAAAATGGAGTTATGACTCCTCACAATCTGATCTGGTAGCCTTTATCACGTCTACAAGTGAAATTACCAAAAAGCCCATCAAAATATCTGAATAAAAGAGCTGGATCCGGCTACAGTGAACAGTGGGCGGCGTGCACCATTAGGTGTGCACTGAGCGCACCTAGCCCAGCTCGGCTTCTGACTTCTGTTCAAGTGCACAATCATTCCCATACTTTATGTACTCTATTTACACTGTTGTACAATGAAGATTAGGGTCTTACAGGGTGTAAGTAGGATAGTAAATGACTGTTGAATCAGATTCGAAGAATGTACAGTGTAACTTATCAATGTGAAATCTAAATATTCCTCGGGTATTACCTACCCGTTAAAATATTTTCACCATTAACAGTTTGTACAAAAGAATTTTTAATTACAATCTTTATGAAAACATATTTAAATATATATTTTCTTCATATGTAGTAGAGGCAGTAAAACGTGTTTAGACTTTAAGGATGATAAGCAAATAATTTTAGACACTAAATGATAAGCAAAACTTTTGAAATGCAGACACGGTCGAAGTCCAGACTCACTAATGCATCCTAACGACTTATCAGTTAGACACACTAATGTAGACCTGGTTCGCTAAGACCACCGCTCTGATACCAACTCTAACAACCCGTCCCAATCCATCTGAACGGATATTATTACAATTGGTTACATCGCGAGGTATTTGACCTCTATATGATACATTTTACAAACATTGCATTCGTTTTTAAAAGACAAACTTTCATTACATCGAAAGTTGACAGGCATGCATACCATTTCTTAATATATCAAACTATAGTTAACTTAATAATAATCTTGATGAACTCAATGACTCAAATGCAACGTCTTTTGAAATATGTCATGAATGACTCCAAGTAATATCTCTAAAATAAGCAAATGCACAGCGGAAGATTTCTTTCATACCTGAGAATAAACATGCTTTAAAGTGTCAACTAAAAGGTTGGTGAGTTCATTAGTTTAACATAAATAATCATTTCCATCATTTTAATAGACCACAAGATTTTCATTTTCATTTCTCATAAATATACGTCCCATGCATAGAGACAAAAATCATTCATATGGATTGAACACCTGGTAACCGACCTTAACAAGATGCATATAGAATATCCCCCAGTATACAGTGCGCAGCTAATATACTAAATAATACATCGAAGTACTGAAGCATCCATACCCTGGATGGGCTTGTTGGGCCCGATAGATCTACCTTTAGGATTCGCGTCAATTAGGGGCCATTTCCCTAATTCTTAGGTTACCAGACTTGAAGGGGGCGATATTCGGTTTAATAATCCAACCATATAATGTAGTTTTTGATACTTGTGTCTATTTCGTAAAACATTTATAAAAGCAGCGCATGTATTCTCAGTCCCAAAAATATATATTGCAAAAGCATTTAAAAAGGGAGCAAATGAAACTCACTATTCTGTATTTTGTAGTAAAAATGCATATGACGGCAATGAACAAATGCAAGGTTGGTTTCGGATTCACGAACCTATATCAAATATATATATTAAAACATATAATAATATTCAGGTAAATATTTATTTTGATATTAGTAATATACTTGTGATATTAAATTTAATATTAATAATTACTTAAATATATTTATTTTATATTTTTTAATAAATTATCATAATAATCTATTATATACTTTATGAAAATATTTTGAATAAGTACTTATTATTAATATTTTTAAATATTCATAATTTTTAATATGATAACATTTTTAATAAGTTCAAGTTATATTAAGACGTAAATGAACAAAAAGTATTGTATTAGTAAAAGTAGTATACTTATTATATATACTTCTATATATCTAAAGTTTGTATCTAATTTACAATATCTATCTTTTTAGTTTAAAATTATAAGAATATCGTTATATTTTATACACGAAATATATTTACAATTAAAGTTATAGTTAATAATATTAATTATAGTAATAATAATGATAAAAATAATACTAACTTTAATAAAGATAAATTTAAAAATAGTGATACTTTTGGTAATAATGATAATCATATTAAAAATAAGGATAATACTAATACTAATAATAATAATAATAATAATACTAATAATAATAATAATAATAATAATAATAATAATAATAATAATAATAATAATAATAATAATAATAATAATAATAATAATAATAATAATAATAATAATAATAATAAAAATAATAATAATAATAATAATAATAATAATAATAATAATAATAATAATAATAATAATAATAATAATAATAATAATAAGTATAAGTATACTACCTTAAAGAATAGCTTCCTAAAAAGATGTCGCAGCCCGGGCTCGAACCCAAGACCTCTTACTAATCCGACACCACTCATAACCACTCCTCCATTAGTTTTTTTGTGATTTATACCCAATAAAAGATAGATATAAGTGATACTATTTATCAGCTTCTTTATGGTATTACTTCATACAGCAACATATGATGGCTTCTTGGGCCAACGAATAAACACAGCCTAAATTTACTCTCGGTCCAATCCTAACTCATCGGCCCAATCCTAACCAGAGTTCTCTTGGCCCAACAACAAGATGGATGCTCTCGGCCCAATTAGGAATATGACACCCCAATAATCTATCCATTTTGCTATCCATTTAAAACATGAATAGCCCAAGACTGTTTAATAAAAAAAATTAAGGAGAACCGTAGCTGGCGAGAATCGAACACAGGACCAGTCGTTACACAAGGGACTCTCCAGACCATTGCACCATTAATTTGTTTCTGTTTATACTCGTGTGAATAGTCAATTAACATGTTCAAAAATAGTTTACCATCTTCAACAAAGTTTCACCATCAACATTCCTTCATTTCACAATCATAGATCATAATCACCATCTTTATATTATCATTTATCATTTGATATCTTTATTATTATCAAAAGTAAAAATAATCATAATCATATATTCGTCACAGTTATCATTATACCATTATCGTATCTTGATCATCTTCTCCATCGAAGCACCCACCATCGTCATCATCGTATCACGCAATCATCATCATCTTCATTTCGTTTCCACTATTCATCATCATCATCATTTTCGTTATCCTATTTTAATCATCATCTTCGTTTATTATTTCATCATCACTATCTTATTGATCATCTCCTCGCCATCATAATCAAGACATCATCTCTTCGTCACCATCGTCGTTATCAAAACCCATCACTATTCATCATCTTTGTTACTCGTCATCACTGGTCATCCTCTTCAGTATATCTGGAAATGGTTTTGAATAGCAACAAGCAATATGGTGGTGGCGTTTGTAGTGATGATCGGTCAGAGAAAAATATATATATATATATATATATATAAAAATGGGAACACTGTAGTTTCATCCTTTTCATCGTGAAGTCACTGTTTGAGGTAGTGGGTTGTGAGGTTTTTGGATAGAAACAGGAAACAGAAGGCTGCCGTGTGATGGTGGTGGTTGTCTAGTGGTGATGGAAGTTTGAGGTCATGGTGGTAATCGAAGTTGTCGTGGAGGTGGTGGTAGATGCTTGATGTTGATCAATGATGGTTTTAGGTGACTGTTGTGGTAGCAAAAAGGGTGTCAAGTGGTGGGTTAAAATGGTGATCAAGTTGAAGGTAACCGGAGTCCGGTGGTGAGATGATGTAATTGTTTCACGATGGTGGGAAAGAAATAGAGAAGAAAACAAGGCGGAGGTGGGTGTGGTTGTACCCGGTGATGGTGAGGGTTGTTCTCGGCGATGATGGGTGGTGTCGGTGGTGGCTTGGTGTCGGAGGTGGTGATGAATCATTGAGTCGATGGTGGTGGCTGTATTACTTCCTAAATCCCACTTCTCCTATATATATACATATATCTATAATGATATAATTTAATAATTAATAATTATTATTATTATATAATTAATTTAATAGAACGTGGGAATTAACTAGCCGCCTCCAATTATTGCTTAAAATTCTATTTTACGGACTGGATCTCGTGCTCTGATGTTAATCAGTAGCGGATAAAAGTCCTCGGAAAAAATTCCAAATTTTTACAGTATCTGTATTTAATTATTCCAGTCATAATGGTATAAAATTTATTCATTAATTATTGAATAAAAATTACATTAATTGTTCACTCCCAATCCCTAGTAAAATATAAAAAGTTTTAATATTTAACAAACAGCTTTTAAATACATTTTTAATAAGCCTATAATTTATATAACTCATTTTTGGATCACCGTTTATTTTAAAATAATATAAGTTCCTTTTTAATTCATTTACTAACAATTGAATGACAAATGAGCGTTTTCGCCATTTACTAAATAACTTCGAAATTAATTTATATATATATAATATACTTTATATATTCACTTTTATAATAAATTTTATTATATCTTATATTAATTTACATATTTATTTATAACAAATTGTATATAGTAGTTTATTAATATTCTTATACATAATTATTTATATTTACTTATTTATATATATTTATCTATTTACAAATAATGGTTCGTGAATTGTCGGAAATGGTCATCGGGTAATTTAATAAATGAAACTAGTTCAAAATTGTTAAGACTCCAACATAATAGACTTTGCTTATCGTGTTGATTCATAATAAGATTAAGTTTAAATTTGGTCGAAAATTTCCGGGTCGTCACAATTAATATTAGTTTTAATTATAATAATACTAATAATAATAAATATTATGATAATATTAATGATAATACTAATAACTATTTTAATGATAATAATAATAATAATAATAATAATAATAATAATTATTATTATTATTATTATTATTATTATTATTATTATTATTATTATTATTATTATTATTATTATTATTATTATTATTATTATAACCTTAACGAATATAACGATAGTAATAATAATAAAAATAACAATTTTTAATGATAATACCTTTTATTAATAACGATAATGATGATGATGATGATAATAATAATAATAATAATAATAATAATAATAATAATAATAATAATAATAATAATAATTAGATAATAATTATAACGACGATAATAACGACGATAATAATAATCGATTTTAATAATAATACAAAAATTCAATTGACTATAACTTCTAATCCGATCATCGAAACCATTCGATATCTAAATAAAAAATTCTTAATTTTTCGCAAGCTTTTCAACGACATGCATATCATATACCTTATCTCAACCGCATATGTAACTAGTTCATAATCTATCGTCAACTATTTGATGACAATATTAAATATACAAGCATGCAATATCCTATACACTCGAGCACTAGTCAGGGATACACTAATAATGTATAAAAGTTAAGTTATGAGTGCTCACGTATCAATATTGTGATTCGATATTGCAGGAAAGGTACGTAGACACAACGGAGATGATAAATACTAGTTTGACTTCACTCACAATACCCCCGAACAATACCTATCACCTCCTTAGCTATAACCCATCATTTCCTTAGCTTTATCCCGCTCGAGACCCATTTTTAAATTACTCGTACAGCACTCCGTCGTAGTATTTTATGTATAAATACTAATAATAATAATAATAATAATAATAATAATAATAATAATAATAATAATAATAATAATAATAATAATAATAATAATAATAATAATAATACTAAAACTACTATTAATAATAATAAGATTAATAATAATAATAATAATAATATAAATTAAATATATAATACAGAGTAATATTAGAGAATGAGAGAGATTTGAGAACGGATTCAGCTGGAACCAGAAATCGAGCGTTATATAGAATTTTTCCTCCACCTACCCCTCATTTACAACACACATTCGCAAAACATGTTGATTACATATATTTTATATTTATTTATATATTAAATTTTTAGAATTAATTAAATATTATATTATATTCTCGTGCCTAGTTGACTTGTAATTTTTTGCACTGATGAATTGTACGTTGACGCCTGACTTACGTTCCGGTTTCGGTTTCTCGAACGCATTTTCATACGCTTAGAAAACTGATACTTTATGTTTCGCGACACGTACCTTTATCAATAACTAGACTTATATTAATGAAAAACTATCCCACTCAAAATGTAATTTAATCATTTGAGTGTTTTGGTCATTTGCTTCTATAAATCGACGTCTCGTTATATAATAATATTATTTTAAATCAAAACGTTTTATGACTGCGTTATTATTATATCTCGTTATATTGTAAAGTATATATATATTTTTATCTCAAAATATAAGTTTGAAATATTTATTTAATAATATAATATTTAGTTTTTCAAAGTACATTTATAATCATTTAAATAATAGAAAAATATTATGTCTTATCAAATTTACGTTTTTGAGACACTATATATATACTTGTAATTTATAATATAAGTTTAATTAAATCCTTCAAAATTTATAAACAATTTATCTTATAAAACGTTTTAATGATAAAGTTCTTTTTAGACGTTTTAGTACGTTTGAAATTAAATTGAATTATAATTTGTTCTTCAAAGTTAAATATTTTTAAGAATCATTTTCTTTAAAGGTTAAACTAATGGAAATCGTTATATCATAAAATGTTTTAGAAAAGTAAAATCATATATAACTCGTAACAGGTTTTCAAGTTTTTAAATTAAAGTTTGCTAGTGAAGCGTAAGATAAAGTCCGTATGAAATTACTTTAATGAAGAACGTCATTTTTCTTAACTTGTCGATATTTATTTTTCTAAGTTATCCATATTCTCAACATTTTCTCTTTCACCCTAAATAATATGAAAGTTAACTAGTTAACACCTACATAAGACATCGAACAGGAAACTCCACTCCACTAGCGTTTGTCTAACTTTTGTTATTTGACACTTTGTGCCTACACGTAGATTACTTTACCATTTTTTGAATGTTGTTAAAAAGAATAGATTTCTTAAATCAAAGTGGACCTCATAACAGAGACTCGTAATCATATCCCAATGTATCTGATAATTCAATTATTTGATATTATCTTTTAATTCCGTTGATAAGTATATTGAAACAATTACGTTCATGTAAAGTATTATTCATTTAATATTGTGTTAACGTTCTCAAGTCATATTATAGACTTCATAACTTATTTTCATATCAATCAAACCATTTAATATTTTATTAATATTTCTCATTTTAATATTCACACGTATATATATATATTCACGCATATCTATTTACACTGAATCATCAAGAGCAGTCGAAGGGTAAATGAATATATGAACACAGTTCAAAGTTTTTGAGATTTCAACATTACAGACTTTGCTTATCGTGTCGGAAACATATAAAGATTAAGTTTAAATTTGTTCGAAAATTTTCGGGTTGTCACAGTACCTACCCGTTAAAGAAATTTCGTCCCGAAATTTGATTGGGATGGTCATGGCTGACAATAAGTATGTTTTCATGACACATACGAGCTGATAATTAGAGTTTTATCATCACCGAGTAATTTGGATAAAACAATTCAATTACGCAAAGAGTATAAGTGAAGTTATCACAAAAGAGTGAAATGAGTAAGTGTAGATTCGTCATATCTTTTGACGTAGATAGGATTGATTTCCAGAGTTCAAGGGATTTGGAGAAAATCTTCGTAATAAGATTTGATTCATCGATAATCAAGAAAATTAGGATCCGCTTTAAATGCCATCATCTGGTTTGATTGCTCTGTCTGAGATTTCACTATAAATCCACCCTCTTCGTTTCCTTATTTCCACAACTCATACCTTCTATTCTTTCTTCCTCGGATCATACTTTAAAGCATTCATCAATATGCTTCATCCGGTTCTAATTCTTGATATACTCCTAACTTTCATATTTGTCATTCTTCTTTTTCATCTTTCGCCGAAAGAATCTATTCACTTCTACTATACTCTTGGTTTTATAGTGTTTTTAGTCTTCCCTTGTCTTTATATTGCTATATGCATCGATATATACGGTTTATAACTTCCAGGTGGTTGTTGGGTTTTATATCTTCCCTTATATTTCGATGTTCCTACTTCTGTCTTCTATAATCATTGTCATCCACAGTTAATGCTCCCTTCTATTTGCTGTGATTTATATTCTAATTTCTATTTCGGAGCTTCATTCTTTCGTTTCCTCTTCTTGCGATTAAGCACCGCTTGTAATGGTCCAGAATTCGCAGATATGAATTTCGGAATGAACATAAGTAATGTTCAAATAAGGAAATTGTAATGACACGATCTTGACTTGTCAAATTACCAGAATATCCAGAAAAATAGGACTATCAAGAAGATATGTTCTTAATGTGTTTAGTGATGAGGTAGAATGTAAGAGTCGTGTAACATGGCACATGATGACGATGTGGTCTGTGAATCATCACGTTCCATTTAGAAACTCAGCATGACTTACTGTAATATAATCACGTTGATCAAGTGTCATTATATTATACTAACTCATGCTTCAGTTCCCAACACTACTTCAAAAACATTCATATTTTAAACTCAAAGGTTTCAGATGTTTAGAAACTAAAACAGTTTCTTTTATGATACGATACAGATAACGCGAAGAGATAAATAATCTCAGATAAGAATAGTTATGAGTATATCTTCAGAATTATCGAAGGTATTTATAATGAAAGATTCAATGATGTTTTAGAATTTTAAAATATCTGGAATCAAAGGATGATGCGGAAAATTTATCTGTGAAGGTTTAGAATAAGGAGTAAGGTGTTTGCTAACGGTTTCAACAGACACTGAATCATTTGGATTCTTTGCAGAAAGATTTAGTCTTTGTGACTTATCCACAGCTTCCTTCATGGTTTGCTCAATCCGTTTCTCAGTACCAAATCTTCTCTTTTTCTGAGCTTTGCCAACACAATATTCTTTATCATCAAACTTTTGGCTGTTAAGGTTATTTCACAAGTTTTGCTGCTTCATCAGCATTTTTCAAAGTTTCGAGAATTAGTTCGCAGTTTGGGGTGTTTTTCAGAAACTTCACATTCGAAGTCCGTAAGTCTAGAAGATAGACGTTATATGTATATATATATAACTATTGGCGTAGAAATGCTGCGAGATTCAAAATACCGATTGCTAATTCCCAGTAGTTGGTATGATAATTATTGTTACAAGATGTAGATGAGTACTTGATAAGGTTTCAATGAATACGTGTCGTGATTTTTTGAAGAGGCTTAAAGATCAATGAAGTTGTTGATAAGTTTACTGCTAATGTGACGAGATATGAAAGGTTCCCCGGTAACAATGATGAAGGGGTAATCGTTATAATAAGGCTTATTAGCATGAAAAATTGAAGTTGATTTGTTGGAGCTGTGACAAAACTGTCTACTTTGAAAAGGGATTGAAAAGTTATTTTAGCTAATAAATGCCAAAGAGTCTGACACGGATACGTGTTGAACTATGACTTTGGTTTCAAGAGTTTTTCAGGTACATGACTGTGGTTAACATGTGGTTGGATCATCATTTTGAGTGTATTCAGAAATTTCAAAGGTTCCTAAATGCAGATTGTCATTGTCAATATTCAAATGATGAAATCGGCATCAATCTCGAATGATTCTAATATCCTTCTGAGTGTTACGATTAAAAGTGATGTTCTATCACAGTTTTGAATTTAAAGTATGGTGTTGATAGATGTAGGAATTTAAGAGTGATGATTTCGGTTATATCTCGAATTGAATTCTGGGATTTCAAAATCAGAATATGTAATTAGATTTGAATGAGTGTGGTTGTTTTGATTTTCTATGAAGGACTGTATATCATTGAGAAAGTAATGAATATAGTTGATGATTGTTGAATCAGAATCGAAGAATGTAACATATTAATTGTGAATTTAAATATCTCTCGGGCGTTACCTACCCGTTAAAAGTTTCACAAGTAATATTGTACCAGGAATTTTATTACAGTCTTTATGAAAATATATTTATATTTTCTTCAGACGTGATACAGATTTAATGAGCTAGTATAATTAAACTCATTTGATTTTTTTTCGGCTAGAACTAGAAATGAATAATCTCTAACATTAGAGTTTGCATAATCTTCACAGAGTATTTCACTACTGTGATTAATACTTCATTATTTATTCTTATTGATATTTCTTCAGTGAATTATGTTAATGCTCATAGAACTCTTGCTAACTTCACAAGGTACGTATGATGTTTCTTAGAAAGTTTCTTAGAAAGTGTAAAATCAAACATGTAATTGAATAATACACTTAGTTTATTATGAAACGGAATTCATTGAGTTAAACAGAGATCGTTGTTAACGATGGTTAAGTTGTTAAGGAAGGATGTACATCTTAGCATATTAGTAATATGAATTTAAGTAAGTAGTATCTACCCTTATTTAATTCATACATAATAGCTTAGTATGAAAAGATTTATTTTGATCTCAAAAATTATATATATATATATATATATATATATATATATATATATATATATATATATATATATATATATAAAATATACATATAATTTCTTCAGAGAGAATGAGTTAATACTTCATAACTCGTTGATACAATATACGCGTTATTGATTCGTAATGATGTCCACGGTGATTCTTGAACTGGCGGAGCTTGTGATGTTATAGGTGCTACTGATTCAGACGATGCTGACGGCACTTGATTGTGCTGGTGATGTAGTTGGTATTGTTGATGCTATTGGTAAAACAAGTATAGCTTGTAAATCTTGCACCACTCCTTGAAGGGTTTTTACTCTTCCTTTTATCATCTCGGTCCACATATCTGATTTATGTTTAAGGCTAGAATAGATAATCTCTAAGACTTTGGAGATTACATAATCGCCGCAGAATGTTTCTCCAATGTAGTTATGAATTAATACTTCATCGGTTATTGTTGTTGGTACTCCCTGATATTTATGGTGCATATGACGTTGATGTTCGAGGTACAGATTGTGATGTTGAGGTGTGGGATGCGGATGTTCCTGTTGGTGGTGGTGATGGTACTGTTGGTGTTGATGATGGTGGTACTGTTGTTGTCGGTGCTGCTGCTGGTGCTTGTAACCTTTGCACCATATCCTCCAAAACCACTACCCGGGCGCGAAGCTCGTTAACTTCTTATATTACACCCGGGTGATTGTTGGTTCGGACGAGCGGATGAATAAGGTCTAAAATTCGAGATAGTTTATAGTCATGACGAGATACTCTGGAAATGAGAGAGAAAATGGTATCACGAACAGGTTCGCCGGTAAGTGCTTCAGGTTCTTCGCCAAGAGGGCAATGTGGTGGATGGAAAGGATCGCCTTCTTCTTGTCTCCATTGGTTTAGTCGGCTACGAACCCATTCCCAATCCATCCAGAATAGATGATGGCTGATTGGTTGATCCATTCCGATTACAGTGTCTTCAGAGTTCAGGTGAATATCCATATCGGAATAGCTGTCGGAGTTTATGGAATTTGAACTAGATACGGGATCCATCTTGTATAATTAGGGAGATGATTTATGATATGAAATAGATTATAGGATTTAGTTTGGTATTCCTTAATACATAAATTACATATATATTTATAATACCAGAGTCCCATAAGTTTCAGAGAAATTTACAGAATATGTCAGACGAAGTTTACAGTAACAGATACGCTAAGGTATGAATTAGCAGATACGCTAAGATATGAATTCGTTTGTACACTATGTATGCAATAAATTCAGGAAAACGTGTCTAGAATTAATTATGATAAACATGTAATTTCCGACAAAGAATGATAAGCAAAACTTTTTGATATGCAGACACGGTCGAAGTCTAGACTCACTAATGCATCTTTATGACTATCCGTTAGACACACTAATGCAAGACCTAGTTCGCTAAGACCACCGTTCTGATACCACATGAGACGACCCGTCCTAATCTATAAGGACGAATACAATAAAATATGGTTACATTACGAGGTATTTGACATCTATATGATACATTTTACAAACATTGCATTCGTTTTTAAAAGACAAACTTTCATTTCATCGAAAGTTGACAGGCATGCATACCATTTCATAATATCCAACTAATAAATGACCTAATCTGTCATTTACTTAATAATAATCTCTATTGAACTAAACGACTTGAATGCAACGTCTTTTGAAATATGCCATGAATGACTCCATGTAATATCTTTAAAATGAGCAAATGCAGCGCGGAAGATTTCTTTCAAACCTGAGAATAAACATGCTTAAAAGTGTCAACCAAAAGGGTGGTAAGTTCATTAGTTTATCATAATCAATCATTTCCATAATTTTAATAGACCACAAGATTTTCATTTCCATTTCTCATAAATACACATCCCATATATGGAGATAAAAATTATTCATATGGATTGAACACCTGGTAACCGACATTAACAAGATGCATATAGAATATCCCCATCATTCCGGGACTCCCTTCGGACATGATAATTTCGAAGTACTAAAGCAGTTCAAATTCTCTGACTGGGGCTTGTTAGTGCCCATAGATCTATCTTTAGGATTCGCTTCAATTAGGGGGTCTCTTCCCTAATTCTTAGGCTACCAAGCAAAAAAGGGCATATTCGATTTTGATCATTCAACCATAGAATGTAGTTTCAATTACTTGTGTCTATTTCGTCAAACATTTATAAAAGTGCATGTATTCTCAGTCCCAAAAATATATATTGCAAAAGCATTTAAAAAGGGAGTAATGAAACTCACAATACTGTATTTCGTAGTAAAAATACATGACGGCATTGAACAAGTGCAAGGTTGGCCTCGGATTCACGAACCAAAATTAAGTATATATATTTGTATGTTGGTCAATATCTATTTAACAATTTAGGTTAAACTGTAGTGTATCACAATCCTAATGCTCGAGTCTAATATGCAAAAGTCAACAAAAGTCATCTTGACCAAAATGACTTCCAAAATCTATACATGATTATTATATAATATAAATATAGTCGTTTCATATATTTAAATATTTTTAACAGATTTTATTAGAGTAAGTAATATAATTCATTTATTAATAAATAAAATTTTATATTAAAATTTATATAATAAAATATACTTTTTATATATCTTAAGTAATAAATTTAAAAAGTTCATTTAATATCACAAAAATGATATGATAGGTATTCTTAGTAGTAAAATATCTTTGTATCACATATTTATTTGATAAAATAATATCGATAATAACAATAGTAAGTAAAAGTTGTATTATTTTGTAATAATAATTATTATTATTCTACTAATGATAATAATAACAATATTTATATTTACTAAAAATGATATTATGATAAAATGATAATTTTTATTAATAGTAATACTAAAATGATAATGATATTTTATATTAACAATGATATTCCTATAAATAATAATTTTTGCAAAAATGATAGTTTTAATATTAATAATACTTTTAATAATAATAATGATAAAAATAATGAAAACGATATTTTTTATCTAAATCAATACCTTTCAATATTTTAATTTTATCATGATACTTATACTCATTATTTCGTAATCAATTTGTTAATAGCTTTTAGTCTTCTTTTATATCGTGTTCATAATAATGATAATAATAGTAATCATAATAATTAGATGTTACTAATATTATTTTTAATTATAATAATACTAATAATAATAAATATTATGATAATATTAATGATAATACTAATAACTATTTTAATAATGATAATAATAATAATAATAATAATAATAATAATAATAATAATAATAATATTAATAATAATAATAATAATAATAATAATACTAATTATAACCTTAACGAATATATGTAATAATAATAAAAATAACAATTTTTAGTGATAATACCTTTTATTAATAACGATAATGATAATAATAATAATAATAATAATAATAATAATAATAATAATAAAAATAATAATAATAATAATAATAATTAGATAATAATTATAACGACGATAATAACGATGATAATAATAATCGGTTTTAATAATAATACAAAAATTCAATTGACTATAACTTCTAATCCGTTCATCGAAACCAATCGATATCTAAATGAAAAATTCTTAATTATTCGCTAGCTTTCCAACGAGATGCATATCATATACCTTATGTCAACTGCATATGTAACTAGTTCATAATCTATCGTCAACTATTTAATGAAAATATTAAATGTACAAGCATGCAATATCCTATACACTCGAGCACTAGTCAGAGATACACTAATAATATACAAAAGTTAAGTTATGAGTGCTCACGTATCAATATTGTGATTCAATATTGCAGGAAAGGTACGTAGACGCAACGAAGATGATAAATACTAGTTTGACTTCACTCACAATACCCCCGAACAATACCCATCACCTCCTTAGCTATAACCCATAATTTCCTTAGCTTTATTCCTCTAGAGACCCATTTTTAAATTACTCGAACAGCACTCCGTCGTAGTATTTTATGTATAAATACTAATAATAATAATAATAATAATAATAATAATAATAATAATAATAATAATAATAATAATAATAATAATACTAAAACTACTAATAATAATAATAAGATTAATAATAATAATAATAATAATAATAATAAAATAAATTAAATATATAATACGGAGTAATATTAGAGAATGAGAGAGATTTGAGAAAGGATTTAGCTGGAACCAGAAATCGAGCATTATATAGAATTTTTCCTCCACCTACCTCTCATTTACAACACAAATTCGCAAAACATGTTGATTACATATATTTTATATTTATTTATATATTAAATTTTTAGAATTAATTAAATATTATATTATATTCTCGTGCCTAGTTGACTTGTAATTTTTGCACCGATGAATTGTACGTTGACGCTTGACTTACGTTCCGGTTTCGGTTTCTCGAACGCATTTTCGTACGTTTAGAAAACTGGTACTTTATGTTTCGCGACACGTACCTTTATCAATAACTAGACTTATATTAATGAAAAATTATCCCACTCAAAATGTAACTTAATCATTTGAGTGTTTTGGTCATTTGCTTCTATAAATCGACGTCTTGTTATATAATAATATTATTTTAAATCAAAACATTTTATGACTACGTTATTATTATATCTCGTTATATTGTAAATTATATATATATATATATATATATATATATATATATATATATGTATATATGTATATATATATATATATATATATATCTAAAAATATAAGTTTGAAATATTTATTTAATAATATAATATTTAGTTTTTTAAAGTTCATTTATAATCATTTAAATAATAGAAAAATATTATGTCTTGTCACATTTACATTTTTGAGACACTATATATATACTTGTAATTTATGATATAAGTTTAATTAAATTCTTTAAAATTTATAAACAATTTATCTTATAAAACGTTTTAATGATAAAGTTCTTTTTAGACGTTTTAGTACGTTTGAAATTAAATCAAATTATAATTTTTTCTTCAAAGTTAAAATTTTTAGGAATCATTTTGTTTAAAGGTTAAACTAATGAAAATTGTTATATCGTAAAATGTTTTAGAAAAGTAAAATCGTATATAACTCGTAACAGGTTTTCAAGTTTTTAAATTACCGTTTGCTGGTGAAGCGTAAGATAAAGTTCGTATGAAATTACTTTAATGAAGAACGTCATTTTTCTTAACTTGTCGATATTCATTTTTCTAAGTTATCCATATTCTCAACATTTTCTCTTTCACCCTAAATAATATGAAAGTTAACTAGTTAACACGTACATAAGACATCGAACAGGAAACTCCACTAGCGTTTGTCTAACTTTCGTTATTTGACACTTTGTGCCTACTCGTAGATTACTTTACCATTTTCTGAATGTTGTTAAAAAGAATAGATTTCTTAAATCAAAGTGGACCTCATAACAGAGACTCGTAATCATATCCTAATGTATCTGATAATTCAATCATTTGATATTGTCTTTTAATTTCGTTGATAAGTATATTGAAACAATTACGTTCATGTAAAGTATTATTCATTTAATACTGTGTTAACATTCTCAAGTCATATTATAGACTTCATAACTTATTTTCATATCAATCAAACCGTTTAATATTTTATTAATATTTCTCATTTTAATATTCACAAGTATATATATATATTCACGCATATCTATTTACACATAATTGTTCATGAATCATCGAGAGCAGTCGAAGGGTAAATGAATATATGAACACAGTTCAAAGTTTCTGAGATTTCAACATTACAGACTTTGGTTATCGTGTTGGAAACATATAAAGATTAAGTTTAAATTTGTTCGAAAATTTTCGGGTTGTCACAAAAGATAGAACTATCAGGAAGATATGTTCTCGATATGTTTGAAGATTAGATAGAATGTAAGAGTCGTGTAACATGGTACATGATGACGTTATAATCTGTGAATCATCACGTTCCATTAGAACTCAGCATGACTTACTGTAATATAATCACGTTGATCAAGTGTCATTATATTATACTAACTCATGCTTCAATTCCCAACACTACTTCGAAACATTCATATTTTAAATTCGAATCTTTCAGAATTTAGAAACTAAAACAGTTTCCTTTCTGATGTAACGCTGATATCGTGAAGAGATAAATGATTTCAGGTAAGAATAGTTATGAAAATATCTTCAGAAATATCGAGGATATTTATAATAAAAGATTCGATGATATCTTAGAATTTCTAATATCGATGGATGATGAAGAAGATTTGTCTGTAAAGGTTTAGAGTCAGGAGTAAGGTATTCATTAATTACTTCAGCAGATACTGAATCCTTTGGATTCTTTGAAGGCAGGTTTAGTCTTTGTGATTTGTCTACAGCCTCCTTCATGGTTTGCTCAATCCGTTTTCCAGTTCCAACGTTTCTGAGCTTTGCCAACACACTATTATTTATCATTATACCTTTGATTGTTAAGGTCGTTTACAGTTTTTGCTGCTTCATTCAGCTTTTCAGAATTGAGAGTATTGATTTGTAGACTGGGTGCTTTTCAGAATTTCAAAATGGAAGATCATAATTCGAAGAGATAAATGGTATATGTATACATATAACTATTAATGTAGTAACGCTACGAGGTTCAAAATACTGATTGTTGATTCTCGGTAATTGGTATGGCAATTCTCGTTACAAGATGTAGATAAGTACACGATAAGGTTTTCAATGAATATATATAGTGAATTTTCGGAGAGACTTACGCCAGAGAATACTGAAGTTGCTGGTACATTTACTGCTAATGTGGTGGAATATAAACAGTTCTCCGGTAATTTAACGCCTTGAATCGAGTAAAAAAATTTTTTTTTTTTTTTTTTTTTTTTTGAAAAGTTAAGTCACTGGCCGGACAAGGCAATTGCCGCGGCGCGGCCTGCCTTGTCGCGGCGCGACATAACACTTAACTTTTTAACCTTGTTAACTCCATTTCTGTTTTGAACATTAGTTGTTTGCCGCGGCGCGGAGCCCTTTGCCGCGGCGCGACATAACACTTGTCCGGGTGCCAGACCTGCAACAATTAACTTAAACCAATTTTGCACTTTTCATCATTTTCAAACACTTTCAAAACAGCGTAATTCATACACAACCATAAAAATTCCGTTTCTAATATCTTAAACCATCCATAAACAACATTTAGTCAATAAAATATGTTTCCATGAATCAAAACCAACATTTGGTCCCAAATTCAACAATGACAACTTGACACTTCAAAATACTTGGCGTTTGGTAAGCGGTAACTATAGAGCGTGATTACAAAAAGGGACTTGCAATACCACTTACACAATGCCAATGCTCTTCAAGCTCTTCACACGGGTTCCTTACCTTCTCGATGGACTTTAGCACCTAAAACATAAAACATCATGGGGTAAGCTTTTACACTTAGTGAGTTATAGGAAGGCAACAAAACATAAAACATAAAGCATTTGGGCATAATCAAACACTTATCCTTCAACCCTTAGGTTGCTTGCATACTTTCGGATCCGATTATTCATACCATAGACATGACTTACTAGGCCGAACCTAGTAATCAAGTCTAAGCTAACCATAGACATACTAAATATGCCTAAGCTATCATCATCTCATACATAGACACCCAAAGTGTCTAAGCTAACATGAACCATAGGCAAGATTACTAGCAATGTAATAACCTTGCCTAAGCTAAACATCAACCATAGATACAACTATTGAGCTAACCCCATAGTTCTATCTAAGCTACATAACTAGTGCACTTAGTCGTTACTCTCTTGCACGGATGCAATCCGAGAACACTAAGCCACTCTTGACCCACCCATATTACCCCCTATAAACTCACCTTGCTTAATTGAATTTCCTTGGTCACTTGTAACCTCTTTTCCTTGATTAGCACCTATACATGAGCTAATCCCATTAATCACATAACTAAATCAAAATCACAACTTTCTTGAATCATTACATCATTCATACTTACACATACACTTTACCCCCTAATCACAACATTCATACATTCTAGCTTTGATCACATCTTTTCTAAAACAAGATTATTACCCATCAAAATTCATCACTTTAATCAAGTACAATTACTAGTTCTTCACTTTTAGCAATATATGCAACTTTTCCTTTAATCCTTTCATTATTTAACAAATGTGCATACAATCCAAATTTCATTACTAACACCATTACATTATCAAACTATCAATTTCTATAACTTACAACTATAACAATAGTTCATATATGAACATCCTTCATCATAATTTCTAGCTAGAACACATAATCACCTCATTGAGACATTTTAACAAACACTTGGTGTGCATGACTAGAAATTTAACTAAAACATCATCAATCTTACCATATTCATGCCATAAATCTATAATGCAAGTTCATACATGTAATTACTTCTAAAATCATCAACAATTCCATTCCAACTCATTCAAATGTGCACAATTCAATAAATAGCAACTTTCTTAAGCATAATCTCATCATTAACACACAATACAAGCAATACATCAACATAAAATTCATACCTTGACTTTTAGAGTTTAAGAACCCTAATTGTGCACCAAGAGAGTGAAAATGGAAGATTGAAGCTTGTTAGAGTGATTAAGGTGTGTTAGATTTCACAAATCTTCAATTGCATGCTCTTAATTTCACAAAATGATGGATTTCTCCTTCTCCTCTACCCAAGTCGACACACACACACTCACCAGGAGGTTCTGTATAATTTTTTTGCAATTTTAACTAATTTCCAGCAATTTAACTTCTTTTATTAAATAACTTTGGCCTATTGACACTTTCTACCCTCCCCACCACAACTATAGTTAGGGAAGTCCTTAATCTTAACTTTGCACCATTAGTCCTTCTTAACTTAACCAATAAACTTAACCTTCATCCATTTAACATAAAATAACCTTTACAATTTAATTTCTTGGCAACAAAATTTACATAAAATAATACCTTAAATATTTGGGATGTTACAACTCTCCCCCTCTTGGATCGTTCGCGTCCTCGCGAACCATTCTTGATGCAACGACGGATAATACTTCATGAGCCATTCTTCGGGTTCCCATGTACATTCGGAACCTTTTCTAAATTGCCATAACACCTTCAACAATATAACCGACTTATTTCTCAAGTGCTTAACCTTTTGATCCAAAATCTTTATCGGCTTCTCCGCATATCTTAACTTATTATCGACCTCAATTTCATTCATAGGAACATAGGTTGAATCATCCGCCAAACACTTTCTCAATTGTGACACGTGAAACGTGTCATGTATATTACTTAATTCATCGGGTAAAGCCAAACGGTAGGCTACCTTCCCCACTTTCGCCACTATCTCAAATGGTCCCACGAACCTTGGACCCAATTTTCCCCTCTTTCTAAAACGGATGATGCCTTTCCATGGAGAAACTTTTAGCATCACTTTATCACCTACTTGAAATTCTATCGGCTTTCTCCTCTTATCAACATATGACTTTTGTCTATCTTGTGCCGCCTTCATTCTTTCACGAATTTGATCAATCATCTCGGTGGTTTGTTGTACTATTTCCGTGCTTCCTAATTCTCGTTGACCTACTTCGCCCCAACATATCGGGGTTCTACACCTCCTTCCATACAACATTTCATATGGTGCCATCCCAATCGTAGAGTGATAACTATTGTTGTATGAAAATTCAACTAACGGTAAATGAGTATCCCAACTTCCACCAAAATCAATGACACATGCTCTTAACATATCCTCAAGAGTTTGTATAGTCCGTTCACTTTGACCATCCATTTGTGGGTGAAACGCGGTACTTATATGTAACTTAGTACCCATTTCCTCTTGAAACTTTCTCCAATATCTAGATGTAAATCGAGTGTCTCGATCCGAAACTATGGAAACCGGCACTCCATGCCTTGCAACAACTTCTTTCATATATAACTTAGACATTGCTTCCGATGACGAAGCTTCTCTTATTGCCAAAAATAATGCACTCTTAGTCAATCTATCAACAATAACCCAAATTGCATCGTGTTGTCTAGGGGTCTTAGGCAACTTAGTCACCAAATCCATCGTAATATGCTCCCATTTCCAAACCGGTACCTCTAAATGTTGCATCTTACCGTAAGGCATTTGATGATCGGCTTTCACTTGAAGACAAGTAAGACACTTGTGCACATACTTAACTATATCCCTCTTCATTCCCGGCCACCAATAGTCTTTCCTTAAATCTCTATACATTTTCGTAGCACCGGGGTGAATTGAATACTTAGACTTGTGAGCTAAGTCAAGGAGCTCACTTCTAACATTACTTTGCAAAGGTACCCAAATTCTCCCATATCTAAGTCTTAAACCACGAGAATCTACCACAAAATCGTCAACTTGCCCCTTGATCCTTTCTTTTCTCACGTTTTCGGGCGATAATGCTTCACCTTGTGCAACACGAATATCATCAAATATTTGAGGTGCTATTACCATAGTCAAACTTGTTATCTTAATCGGTTGATGACTCGACTTTCTACTAAGAGCATCCGCCACCACGTTCGCTTTTCCGGGGTGATATAAAATCTCACAATCATAATCTTTCACCAAATCGAGACCTCTTCTTTGCCTATCATTCAAATCCCTTTGATCAAATAAATACTTTAAGTTCTTATGATCGGTATAAATGGAAAACTTAACACCGTAAAGATAATGACGCCAAATCTTTAAAGCAAAAACTACGGCCGTCAATTCTAAATCATGTGTAGGATAGCGTTTCTCGTGTTCCTTCAATTGTCGGGAAGCATAAGCTATGACCTTTCCATTTTGCATCAATACACACCCTAGGCCTTTCTTAGAAGCATCACAATAAACCGTCATGTTTTCATTCCCTTCCGGTAAAACCAATATAGGAGCTTGAACAAGTTTCTCTTTAAGGAGTTGAAACGCTTGTTCTTGCTTTTCTTCCCATTTCCATGGCACACTTTTACGAGTCAACTTGGTGAGTGGGGTGGCTATTCTAGAGAAATCTTGTATAAACCGTCGGTAATACCCCGCTAAACCTAGAAAACTCCTAACTTCGGTAGGATTCGTAGGTGGTTCCCATCTCATAATTGCCTCTATCTTTACCGGATCAACACAAATACCCTTCCTATTAATGACATGACCCAAAAATTGAACTTCACGAAGCCAAAACTCGCACTTAGAGAACTTAGCAAACAATCTTTCTCTTCTTAGAGTCTCTAATACTTGTCTCAAATGTACCGCATGCTCCTCTTCACTCTTAGAATATACCAAAATATCATCAATAAATACAATCACAAACCTATCAAGCATAGGCCGACAAACTCTATTCATCAAATCCATAAACGCGGCCGGTGCATTCGTTAACCCAAACGGCATAACCACAAACTCGTAATGACCATACCTTGTTCGAAAAGCTGTTTTAGGGACATCTTCTTCCCTCACTTTCAATTGATGGTAACCCGACCTTAAATCTATCTTTGAAAAGAAACTTGCACCTTGTAATTGATCAAACAAATCGTCTATCCTCGGCAACGGATACTTATTCTTAATAGTGACCTTGTTCAATTCTCTATAATCAATGCACATTCTCATAGTCCCATCTTTCTTTTTCACAAATAAAACCGGAGCTCCCCAAGGTGAACTACTAGGGCGTATAAAACCTTTATCTATCAAATCTTGCAATTGAGTCATCATTTCTCTCATTTCCGACGGGGCTAATCGATATGGAGCTTTGGCAATTGGCATGGCCCCGGGTATCAAATCTATTCTAAACTCTACCTCACGCTCGGGAGGTACACCGGGCAATTCACTTGGAAACACGTCCGGAAACTCGTTAACAATTGGTACATCATCTAATTCAACAACCTTTTTCGAATTATCAACAACATGTGCCAAAAACGCACAACACCCATGAGATAAAAATCTTTTAGCTTTAGCATACGTGCATATAGGTATAGCACGCCTAGCTCGTTCCCCATAAATCCATATAACCTTTCCACTAGGTGATTGAACTAACACAATTTTCTTACGACATAAAATTATCCCTTCATTGTCCTCTAGCTAATCCATACCCACAATTACTTGAAATTCCCCCATATGCATGGGTATTAAATCAATGACAAACTTTTCATCATCCAAAATAATTTCACACCCTTTAATGATACTATACACCATCACAGTCTTATTATCCGCTATTTCAACCTCTAGTGGGTGTTCTAACATACTAGGGGTCATATTAAAATGCTTACAAAAAGAATATGATACAAACGACCGCGTAGCACCGGAATCAAACAAAACATGCGCAGGTAAAGAGTTTACAATAAAGGTACCTGACACCACATTTTGGGACTCCTTCGCTTCGAGTGCGGTAATCTGATGAGCTCGGGCCCTTGGTCGGCTATCACTAGTCTTCGGTTCCGTCTTAACCTCTTTCTTAACACTACCACTAGCCAAATCCTTCTTGTATTCCGGACATTCGGCTTGAAAATGACCCTTCTCAAAACAATAATAACATTGCTTACCTTTCTTAGGACATTCAGCGGCCCTATGTCCCGGCTTACCGCAAGAGTAACAATCGGTGGTACCCGCTTTACATTCGCCCGTATGATTCTTACCACACCTAGTACACAACTTGGCTTCTTTCCCACCACTTTTACCCGACACAAAACCCCCTTTTGACTTGTGCGGGGATTCGGAACCAAACTTGCCCTTTTTCGGACTAACATTTTGCATCGCCTTAGAGTCTTGATCTAACTTTCGTTTAAACGCCGCCTTCTTCCTAAGTTCATGTTCTCTAACAAGGGCTCGATTCATCATCTCGGCTAAAGTCTTATAAGTACTCTTATCGATAAACTCACTTATTTCGGGATTCAACTTTTCATGATAATGATCCATCATCAACTTGGGACTTGACACAAAGTCCGGACAAAAACGAGACTTGTCATTAAACTCGGCATTAAACTCGGTCACCGACTTACTTCCATGCTCTATATTCATAAACTCGGATTTCAACCTACTAACCTCGGGGGGTGGAGCAAATTGAGTCATAAACATTTCACGGAACTTGTCCCATGAGAAACTTGTAGCCACGTCTCGCCCATGAGATTTAACTATGAAATTCCACCACTCATAACCACTACCCTTCATTTGATGAGCCGCATAAATTACCTTTAATTGCTCGGGGCATCCGCACAACATGAAAGTTTCCTCGATTTCATCAATCCATCTTTGACTAACAATAGGGTCAACCTTTCCATGAAACTCGGGAGGATGGCAATTTGCAAAGTTTTTATATTCAAAACGATCATCCTTTCTTTTCGGGGCTTCTACCTCTTCTTGCCTTACCCCACTTCCCCCTTCACCTCTTAAGGTAGGGTTATTAGCAACCAAAGTCTTTAACTTTTCATTTAGTTGATCATTGATCAACGTCTTGATCTTTTCTAGCAAGGTTGGGGTATAACGTATCAAGGCTTGCCCTATTTGCCCCGAAATGTCATTTGGCATGTTAACTTCTTCCGATTCATTGTGAGAGTCTTCTATAGACTCCGTGGATGGGGTGCGGACGTACTCATCATCCTCATCTTGACCTCGGTTTGGTGATACAATAGCCATACTGAAAATCACAATTAATCCATTAGTTCAAATACCGGTAACACCATTATTCAACAAACCAAACCATTCGAAAGAATTCCTAACTCGATTCACCATGACTATAGTAGACGTTCATGTGTACTAAAATGAAGTAATAACAATGGCCTGTTGTTATTACACCATTTCATTACACATTAAGTCCACTACGACATCATGGCTAACGGGTATCAAACTCCTTTCATAGATCAATCATTATACTACGGGTCTCGTCAATGACTCTACCCTATGGAGCATGGCACAACTATACGACTTTAACACTTATGCAAGTCCTAAACCGCTTATCCTTCACAACAATGGTTTAAGCCTAGATAATCCCTATCGTGGGTTATCCAAGTCCCTTAAACCACAGCTCTGATACCAACTTTTAACGCCTTGAATCGAGTAAAAAAAATTTTTTTTTTTTTTTTTTTTTTGAAAAGTTAAGTCACTGGCCGGACAAGGCAATTGCCGCGGCGCGGCCTGCCTTGTCGCGGCGCGACATAACACTTAACTTTTTAACCTTGTTAACTCCATTTCTGTTTTGAACATTAGTTGTTTGCCGCGGCGCGGAGCCCTTTGCCGCGGCGCGACATAACACTTGTCCGGGTGCCAGACCTGCAACAATTAACTTAAACCAATTTTGCACTTTTCATCATTTTCAAACACTTTCAAAACAGCGTAATTCATACACAACCATAAAAATTCCGTTTCTAATATCTTAAACCATCCATAAACAACATTTAGTCAATAAAATATGTTTCCATGAATCAAAACCAACATTTGGTCCCAAATTCAACAATGACAACTTGACACTTCAAAATACTTGGCGTTTGGTAAGCGGTAACTATAGAGCGTGATTACAAAAAGGGACTTGCAATACCACTTACACAATGCCAATGCTCTTCAAGCTCTTCACACGGGTTCCTTACCTTCTCGATGGACTTTAGCACCTAAAACATAAAACATCATGGGGTAAGCTTTTACACTTAGTGAGTTATAGGAAGGCAACAAAACATAAAACATAAAGCATTTGGGCATAATCAAACACTTATCCTTCAACCCTTAGGTTGCTTGCATACTTTCGGATCCGATTATTCATACCATAGACATGACTTACTAGGCCGAACCTAGTAATCAAGTCTAAGCTAACCATAGACATACTAAATATGCCTAAGCTATCATCATCTCATACATAGACACCCAAAGTGTCTAAGCTAACATGAACCATAGGCAAGATTACTAGCAATGTAATAACCTTGCCTAAGCTAAACATCAACCATAGATACAACTATTGAGCTAACCCCATAGTTCTATCTAAGCTACATAACTAGTGCACTTAGTCGTTACTCTCTTGCACGGATGCAATCCGAGAACACTAAGCCACTCTTGACCCACCCATATTACCCCCTATAAACTCACCTTGCTTAATTGAATTTCCTTGGTCACTTGTAACCTCTTTTCCTTGATTAGCACCTATACATGAGCTAATCCCATTAATCACATAACTAAATCAAAATCACAACTTTCTTGAATCATTACATCATTCATACTTACACATACACTTTACCCCCTAATCACAACATTCATACATTCTAGCTTTGATCACATCTTTTCTAAAACAAGATTATTACCCATCAAAATTCATCACTTTAATCAAGTACAATTACTAGTTCTTCACTTTTAGCAATATATGCAACTTTTCCTTTAATCCTTTCATTATTTAACAAATGTGCATACAATCCAAATTTCATTACTAACACCATTACATTATCAAACTATCAATTTCTATAACTTACAACTATAACAATAGTTCATATATGAACATCCTTCATCATAATTTCTAGCTAGAACACATAATCACCTCATTGAGACATTTTAACAAACACTTGGTGTGCATGACTAGAAATTTAACTAAAACATCATCAATCTTACCATATTCATGCCATAAATCTATAATGCAAGTTCATACATGTAATTACTTCTAAAATCATCAACAATTCCATTCCAACTCATTCAAATGTGCACAATTCAATAAATAGCAACTTTCTTAAGCATAATCTCATCATTAACACACAATACAAGCAATACATCAACATAAAATTCATACCTTGACTTTTAGAGTTTAAGAACCCTAATTGTGCACCAAGAGAGTGAAAATGGAAGATTGAAGCTTGTTAGAGTGATTAAGGTGTGTTAGATTTCACAAATCTTCAATTGCATGCTCTTAATTTCACAAAATGATGGATTTCTCCTTCTCCTCTACCCAAGTCGACACACACACACTCACCAGGAGGTTCTGTATAATTTTTTTGCAATTTTAACTAATTTCCAGCAATTTAACTTCTTTTATTAAATAACTTTGGCCTATTGACACTTTCTACCCTCCCCACCACAACTATAGTTAGGGAAGTCCTTAATCTTAACTTTGCACCATTAGTCCTTCTTAACTTAACCAATAAACTTAACCTTCATCCATTTAACATAAAATAACCTTTACAATTTAATTTCTTGGCAACAAAATTTACATAAAATAATACCTTAAATATTTGGGATGTTACAACTCTCCCCCTCTTGGATCGTTCGCGTCCTCGCGAACCATTCTTGATGCAACGACGGATAATACTTCATGAGCCATTCTTCGGGTTCCCATGTACATTCGGAACCTTTTCTAAATTGCCATAACACCTTCAACAATATAACCGACTTATTTCTCAAGTGCTTAACCTTTTGATCCAAAATCTTTATCGGCTTCTCCGCATATCTTAACTTATTATCGACCTCAATTTCATTCATAGGAACATAGGTTGAATCATCCGCCAAACACTTTCTCAATTGTGACACGTGAAACGTGTCATGTATATTACTTAATTCATCGGGTAAAGCCAAACGGTAGGCTACCTTCCCCACTTTCGCCACTATCTCAAATGGTCCCACGAACCTTGGACCCAATTTTCCCCTCTTTCTAAAACGGATGATGCCTTTCCATGGAGAAACTTTTAGCATCACTTTATCACCTACTTGAAATTCTATCGGCTTTCTCCTCTTATCAACATATGACTTTTGTCTATCTTGTGCCGCCTTCATTCTTTCACGAATTTGATCAATCATCTCGGTGGTTTGTTGTACTATTTCCGTGCTTCCTAATTCTCGTTGACCTACTTCGCCCCAACATATCGGGGTTCTACACCTCCTTCCATACAACATTTCATATGGTGCCATCCCAATCGTAGAGTGATAACTATTGTTGTATGAAAATTCAACTAACGGTAAATGAGTATCCCAACTTCCACCAAAATCAATGACACATGCTCTTAACATATCCTCAAGAGTTTGTATAGTCCGTTCACTTTGACCATCCGTTTGTGGGTGAAACGCGGTACTTATATGTAACTTAGTACCCATTTCCTCTTGAAACTTTCTCCAATATCTAGATGTAAATCGAGTGTCTCGATCCGAAACTATGGAAACCGGCACTCCATGCCTTGCAACAACTTCTTTCATATATAACTTAGACATTGCTTCCGATGACGAAGCTTCTCTTATTGCCAAAAATAATGCACTCTTAGTCAATCTATCAACAATAACCCAAATTGCATCGTGTTGTCTAGGGGTCTTAGGCAACTTAGTCACCAAATCCATCGTAATATGCTCCCATTTCCAAACCGGTACCTCTAAAGGTTGCATCTTACCGTAAGGCATTTGATGATCGGCTTTCACTTGAAGACAAGTAAGACACTTGTGCACATACTTAACTATATCCCTCTTCATTCCCGGCCACCAATAGTCTTTCCTTAAATCTCTATACATTTTCGTAGCACCGGGGTGAATTGAATACTTAGACTTGTGAGCTAAGTCAAGGAGCTCACTTCTAACATTACTTTGCAAAGGTACCCAAATTCTCCCATATCTAAGTCTTAAACCACGAGAATCTACCACAAAATCGTCAACTTGCCCCTTGATCCTTTCTTTTCTCACGTTTTCGGGCGATAATGCTTCACCTTGTGCAACACGAATATCATCAAATATTTGAGGTGCTATTACCATAGTCAAACTTGTTATCTTAATCGGTTGATGACTCGACTTTCTACTAAGAGCATCCGCCACCACGTTCGCTTTTCCGGGGTGATATAAAATCTCACAATCATAATCTTTCACCAAATCGAGACCTCTTCTTTGCCTATCATTCAAATCCCTTTGATCAAATAAATACTTTAAGTTCTTATGATCGGTATAAATGGAAAACTTAACACCGTAAAGATAATGACGCCAAATCTTTAAAGCAAAAACTACGGCCGTCAATTCTAAATCATGTGTAGGATAGCGTTTCTCGTGTTCCTTCAATTGTCGGGAAGCATAAGCTATGACCTTTCCATTTTGCATCAATACACACCCTAGGCCTTTCTTAGAAGCATCACAATAAACCGTCATGTTTTCATTCCCTTCCGGTAAAACCAATATAGGAGCTTGAACAAGTTTCTCTTTAAGGAGTTGAAACGCTTGTTCTTGCTTTTCTTCCCATTTCCATGGCACACTTTTACGAGTCAACTTGGTGAGTGGGGTGGCTATTCTAGAGAAATCTTGTATAAACCGTCGGTAATACCCCGCTAAACCTAGAAAACTCCTAACTTCGGTAGGATTCGTAGGTGGTTCCCATCTCATAATTGCCTCTATCTTTACCGGATCAACACAAATACCCTTCCTATTAATGACATGACCCAAAAATTGAACTTCACGAAGCCAAAACTCGCACTTAGAGAACTTAGCAAACAATCTTTCTCTTCTTAGAGTCTCTAATACTTGTCTCAAATGTACCGCATGCTCCTCTTCACTCTTAGAATATACCAAAATATCATCAATAAATACAATCACAAACCTATCAAGCATAGGCCGACAAACTCTATTCATCAAATCCATAAACGCGGCCGGTGCATTCGTTAACCCAAACGGCATAACCACAAACTCGTAATGACCATACCTTGTTCGAAAAGCTGTTTTAGGGACATCTTCTTCCCTCACTTTCAATTGATGGTAACCCGACCTTAAATCTATCTTTGAAAAGAAACTTGCACCTTGTAATTGATCAAACAAATCGTCTATCCTCGGCAACGGATACTTATTCTTAATAGTGACCTTGTTCAATTCTCTATAATCAATGCACATTCTCATAGTCCCATCTTTCTTTTTCACAAATAAAACCGGAGCTCCCCAAGGTGAACTACTAGGGCGTATAAAACCTTTATCTATCAAATCTTGCAATTGAGTCATCATTTCTCTCATTTCCGACGGGGCTAATCGATATGGAGCTTTGGCAATTGGCATGGACCCGGGTATCAAATCTATTCTAAACTCTACCTCACGCTCGGGAGGTACACCGGGCAATTCACTTGGAAACACGTCCGGAAACTCGTTAACAATTGGTACATCATCTAATTCAACAACCTTTTTCGAATTATCAACAACATGTGCCAAAAACGCACAACACCCATGAGATAAAAATCTTTTAGCTTTAGCATACGTGCATATAGGTATAGCACGCCTAGCTCGTTCCCCATAAATCCATATAACCTTTCCACTAGGTGATTGAACTAACACAATTTTCTTACGACATAAAATTATCCCTTCATTGTCCTCTAGCCAATCCATACCCACAATTACTTGAAATTCCCCCATATGCATGGGTATTAAATCAATGACAAACTTTTCATCATCCAAAATAATTTCACACCCTTTAATGATACTATACACCATCACAGTCTTATTATCCGCTATTTCAACCTCTAGTGGGTGTTCTAACATACTAGGGGTCATATTAAAATGCTTACAAAAAGAATATGATACAAACGACCGCGTAGCACCGGAATCAAACAAAACATGCGCAGGTAAAGAGTTTACAATAAAGGTACCTGACACCATATTTTGGGACTCCTTCGCTTCGAGTGCGGTAATCTGATGAGCTCGGGCCCTTGGTCGGCTATCACTAGTCTTCGGTTCCGTCTTAACCTCTTTCTTAACACTACCACTAGCCAAATCCTTCTTGTATTCCGGACATTCGGCTTGAAAATGACCCTTCTCAAAACAATAATAACATTGCTTACCTTTCTTAGGACATTCAGCGGCCCTATGTCCCGGCTTACCGCAAGAGTAACAATCGGTGGTACCCGCTTTACATTCGCCCGTATGATTCTTACCACACCTAGTACACAACTTGGCTTCTTTCCCACCACTTTTACCCGACACAAAACCCCTTTTTGACTTGTGCGGGGATTCGGAACCAAACTTGCCCTTTTTCGGACTAACATTTTGCATCGCCTTAGAGTCTTGATCTAACTTTCGTTTAAACGCCGCCTTCTTCCTAAGTTCATGTTCTCTAACAAGGGCTCGATTCATCATCTCGGCTAAAGTCTTATAAGTACTCTTATCGATAAACTCACTTATTTCGGGATTCAACTTTTCATGATAATGATCCATCATCAACTTGGGACTTGACACAAAGTCCGGACAAAAACGAGACTTGTCATTAAACTCGGCATTAAACTCGGTCACCGACTTACTTCCATGCTCTATATTCATAAACTCGGATTTCAACCTACTAACCTCGGCGGGTGGAGCAAATTGAGTCATAAACATTTCACGGAACTTGTCCCATGAGAAACTTGTAGCCACGTCTCGCCCATGAGATTTAACTATGAAATTCCACCACTCATAACCACTACCCTTCATTTGATGAGCCGCATAAATTACCTTTAATTGCTCGGGGCATCCGCACAACATGAAAGTTTCCTCGATTTCATCAATCCATCTTTGACTAACAATAGGGTCAACCTTTCCATGAAACTCGGGAGGATGGCAATTTGCAAAGTTTTTATATTCAAAACGATCATCCTTTCTTTTCGGGGCTTCTACCTCTTCTTGCCTTACCCCACTTCCCCCTTCACCTCTTAAGGTAGGGTTATTAGCAACCAAAGTCTTTAACTTTTCATTTAGTTGATCATTGATCAACGTCTTGATCTTTTCTAGCAAGGTTGGGGTATAACGTATCAAGGCTTGCCCTATTTGCCCCGAAATGTCATTTGGCATGTTAACTTCTTCCGATTCATTGTGAGAGTCTTCTATAGACTCCGTGGATGGGGTGCGGACGTACTCATCATCCTCATCTTGACCTCGGTTTGGTGATACAATAGCCATACTGAAAATCACAATTAATCCATTAGTTCAAATACCGGTAACACCATTATTCAACAAACCAAACCATTCGAAAGAATTCCTAACTCGATTCACCATGACTATAGTAGACGTTCATGTGTACTAAAATGAAGTAATAACAATGGCCTGTTGTTATTACACCATTTCATTACACATTAAGTCCACTACGACATCATGGCTAACGGGTATCAAACTCCTTTCATAGATCAATCATTATACTACGGGTCTCGTCAATGACTCTACCCTATGGAGCATGGCACAACTATACGACTTTAACACTTATGCAAGTCCTAAACCGCTTATCCTTCACAACAATGGTTTAAGCCTAGATAATCCCTATCGTGGGTTATCCAAGTCCCTTAAACCACAGCTCTGATACCAACTTTTAACGCCTTGAATCGAGTAAAAAATTTTTTTTTTTTTTTTTTTTTTTGAAAAGTTAAGTCACTGGCCGGACAAGGCAATTGCCGCGGCGCGGCCTGCCTTGTCGCGGCGCGACATAACACTTAACTTTTTAACCTTGTTAACTCCATTTCTGTTTTGAACATTAGTTGTTTGCCGCGGCGCGGAGCCCTTTGCCGCGGCGCGACATAACACTTGTCCGGGTGCCAGACCTGCAACAATTAACTTAAACCAATTTTGCACTTTTCATCATTTTCAAACACTTTCAAAACAGCGTAATTCATACACAACCATAAAAATTCCGTTTCTAATATCTTAAACCATCCATAAACAACATTTAGTCAATAAAATATGTTTCCATGAATCAAAACCAACATTTGGTCCCAAATTCAACAATGACAACTTGACACTTCAAAATACTTGGCGTTTGGTAAGCGGTAACTATAGAGCGTGATTACAAAAAGGGACTTGCAATACCACTTACACAATGCCAATGCTCTTCAAGCTCTTCACACGGGTTCCTTACCTTCTCGATGGACTTTAGCACCTAAAACATAAAACATCATGGGGTAAGCTTTTACACTTAGTGAGTTATAGGAAGGCAACAAAACATAAAACATAAAGCATTTGGGCATAATCAAACACTTATCCTTCAACCCTTAGGTTGCTTGCATACTTTCGGATCCGATTATTCATACCATAGACATGACTTACTAGGCCGAACCTAGTAATCAAGTCTAAGCTAACCATAGACATACTAAATATGCCTAAGCTATCATCATCTCATACATAGACACCCAAAGTGTCTAAGCTAACATGAACCATAGGCAAGATTACTAGCAATGTAATAACCTTGCCTAAGCTAAACATCAACCATAGATACAACTATTGAGCTAACCCCATAGTTCTATCTAAGCTACATAACTAGTGCACTTAGTCGTTACTCTCTTG
Source organism: Rutidosis leptorrhynchoides (assembly GCF_046630445.1). Taxonomy (NCBI): domain Eukaryota; kingdom Viridiplantae; phylum Streptophyta; class Magnoliopsida; order Asterales; family Asteraceae; genus Rutidosis; species Rutidosis leptorrhynchoides. The sequence goes on along the minus strand of NC_092335.1, from coordinate 585,870,481 downwards.
CACGGATGCAATCCGAGAACACTAAGCCACTCTTGACCCACCCATATTACCCCCTATAAACTCACCTTGCTTAATTGAATTTCCTTGGTCACTTGTAACCTCTTTTCCTTGATTAGCACCTATACATGAGCTAATCCCATTAATCACATAACTAAATCAAAATCACAACTTTCTTGAATCATTACATCATTCATACTTACACATACACTTTACCCCCTAATCACAACATTCATACATTCTAGCTTTGATCACATCTTTTCTAAAACAAGATTATTACCCATCAAAATTCATCACTTTAATCAAGTACAATTACTAGTTCTTCACTTTTAGCAATATATGCAACTTTTCCTTTAATCCTTTCATTATTTAACAAATGTGCATACAATCCAAATTTCATTACTAACACCATTACATTATCAAACTATCAATTTCTATAACTTACAACTATAACAATAGTTCATATATGAACATCCTTCATCATAATTTCTAGCTAGAACACATAATCACCTCATTGAGACATTTTAACAAACACTTGGTGTGCATGACTAGAAATTTAACTAAAACATCATCAATCTTACCATATTCATGCCATAAATCTATAATGCAAGTTCATACATGTAATTACTTCTAAAATCATCAACAATTCCATTCCAACTCATTCAAATGTGCACAATTCAATAAATAGCAACTTTCTTAAGCATAATCTCATCATTAACACACAATACAAGCAATACATCAACATAAAATTCATACCTTGACTTTTAGAGTTTAAGAACCCTAATTGTGCACCAAGAGAGTGAAAATGGAAGATTGAAGCTTGTTAGAGTGATTAAGGTGTGTTAGATTTCACAAATCTTCAATTGCATGCTCTTAATTTCACAAAATGATGGATTTCTCCTTCTCCTCTACCCAAGTCGACACACACACACTCACCAGGAGGTTCTGTATAATTTTTTTGCAATTTTAACTAATTTCCAGCAATTTAACTTCTTTTATTAAATAACTTTGGCCTATTGACACTTTCTACCCTCCCCACCACAACTATAGTTAGGGAAGTCCTTAATCTTAACTTTGCACCATTAGTCCTTCTTAACTTAACCAATAAACTTAACCTTCATCCATTTAACATAAAATAACCTTTACAATTTAATTTCTTGGCAACAAAATTTACATAAAATAATACCTTAAATATTTGGGATGTTACAGGTAACGATGACAAAAGGCAAACTTATATATCAAGGTTATAATAAAGCTAATCCGAATGAAAAGTCAAAGTTGACTTGCTGAAGCTGTGACAAAATTGGCTACTTTGGAGAGGGATTGTAAAGTTATTTTTGGTAATAAAAACGCCAAGGGATTATAGATTCGTGTTAAATTTCTACTTAGGTTCCAAGAGTTTTCCAGGTGCATGACTGTATGCATCAATCTTTTCTTCCGTAGATGAAGTGCGGTTGGTTCATTCTCTCGATTGAGGTGTTTTCAAGAATCATGAAAGGTTTGAACGCAGGTTGTAATTGTCAAGATACAAATGAGGTTTAAGATGAAATCAAGTGGCAAACTTGAAGAAATGTTTAGTTTCATATGTTATAATCAATATTTTAATTCATTTTAATTGTCTAATGTTAGTAGTCCACAGTTAGTAATTCAATAATTCATATATAGTTTAATATATAATATTCGAATTAATTAATACGTATCGTGACCCATTGTATACATGTCTCAGACTCGATCACAACTCAAAGTATATATATTATTTTAGAATCAACCTCAACTCTGTATAGCTAACTTGAGCATTACTGCATATAGAGTGTCTATGGTTATTCCAAATAATATATATAGATGACGTCGATATGATATGTCAAAACATTGTATACGTGTCCCGATATTTAAAATGCGTGAATAACAGTATTTAAATAACGATAAATAAAGTGCGTAAAATAAATAACAGAAATTAAATGACGATAAATAAAATTGCGAGAATTAAAATTGCGATAAATAAAATGTAATAAGGAATTAACAGTTAGCTAGGAACAGTTAGCTAGGATTTTGTTAGCGTGGATTCTTAACAAAATTTATCATAGTTAATTTGTTTGTTTCTAATAAATTTTACTTTTTGTCCTATGTTTTCTTCATTATGCCACTTGTTGGATTCTGATAAGTCAAAATCCAAATATGAAATTGAATGAAAATGGTTATTCTGTGGTGAACGGATTCGTATATCTGTGGATGTAAGTAGGATAGTAAATGACCGTTGAATCAGATTCGAATAATATACATTGTAAATTATTAATGTGAAATCTAAATATTCCTCGGGTATTACCTACCCGTTAAAATATTTTCACCATTAACAGTTTGTACAAAAGAATTTTTAATTATAACCTTTATGAAAACATATATACACATATATTTTCTTCAGATGTAATCATGGATTTAATGAGTCAATTATGATATTAATCTCATTTGATTTACCGTTAGAACAAGAATATATAATCTCTAAAATATTAGAGATTACATAATCGCCATGAAGAACGAAGGTAATTGATGTAGAACGACACGTAGAACGATGATTATACTCGAGGTACAGAATGAGATGTTGAGATGTGGGATGCAGATGTTGTTGTTGGTGGTGGTAATGGTACTGTTGATGTTGCTGATGGTGGTGCTGTTGATGTCTATGATGCTACTGGTGCTTGTAACCTTTGCACCATATTCTCTAAAACCACTACTTGAGCACGAAGCTCGTTGACTTCTTCTATTACACCGGGATGATTGTCGGTTCGGACGATCGGATGAATAAGGATTAGAATTTTAGATAGAATATAATTGTGGCGAGATATTTGGGAAATGAGGGTGAAAATGGTGTTTCGAATGAGTTCGTCGGTAAGTGCTTCAGGTTCTTCACCAAGAGTGCAGGTTGGTGGGTGGAAAGGATCGCCTTCTTCTCGTCTCCATCAGTTAAGTCGACTACGAACCCATCCCCAATTCATCCAGAATTGAAGATGACTAATTGGTTGATCCATTTCGTTTACACTGCTTTTGGAGCTCAAGTGTGTATCCATATCGGAATAGCTGTCGAAATCCGAGGAATTTGAACTAGTTGCGAGTTCCATCTTGTATGGTTAGGTAAAGGGTTTTCGATATGAAATGATTTTCGAATATCAGATGATATTCTAATTACATAGAATACATATGTTTAGTACAGAAGATCCCATAGATTACGGAGAAATTTAAGGAAACGTGTCAGGCAAGATTTAATGTGATGGGATATGAATTTGTTTGTACACCATCTATGCAATAATTGCAATAAGACGCGTCGAGACTAACAATGATAGGTAGATATTTTTTGACAAAGAACGGTAAGCAAAACTTTTGACATGCAAACCAGGTTCAAGTCTAGACTTATTAATGTATCCTAACAACTACTAGGCCGAAGTCCAGACTCATTAATGCATCCTAACAACTACTAGTTAGACACACTAATGCAAGACCTGGTTCGCTACGACCACCACTCTGATACCACCTGTAAAGACCCGTCCTAATCCATCTGGACAAAGTCTTCAACATTTGGTTACATTGCGAGGTACTTGACCTCTATGTTATACATTTTACAAATATTGCATTCGTTTTTAAAAGACAAACTTTCTTTACATCGAAAGTTGACGGCATGCATACCATTTCATAATACATCCAACTCTAATTGACTTAATGATAATCTTGATGAACTCAACGACTCAAATGCAACATCTTTTGAAATATGCCAAGAATGACTCCAAGTAATATCTCTAAAATGAGCAAATGCACAGCAGAAGATTTGTTTCATACCTGAGAATAAACATGTTTAAAAGTGTCAACCAAAAGGTTGGTGAGTTCATTAGTTTATCATCAATATTCATTTCCATCATTTTAATAAACCACAAGATTTTCATTTCCATTTCTCATAAATAAACATCTCATACATAGAGATAAAAATCATTCATATGGTGAACACCTAGTAATCGACCTTAACAAGATGCATATAGAATATCCCCATCATTTCGGGGCTCCCTTCGGACATGATAAATTCGAAGTACTAAAGCATCTGGTACTTTGGATGGGGCTCGTTGGGCTTGATAGATCTATCTTTAGGATTCGCGTCAATTAGGGTGTCTGTTCCCTAATTATTAGATTACCAGACTAAAAGGGGCATATTCGATTTTGATCATTCAACCATAGAATGTAGTTTCAATTACTTGTGTCTATTTCGTCAAACATTTATAAAAGCAGCGCACGTATTCTCAGTCCCAAAAATATATATTGTAAAAGCATTTAAAAGGGGAGTAATGAAACTCACAATACTGTATTTTGTAGTAAAAATACATATGACGACATTGAACAAGTGTAAGGTTGGCCTTGGATTCACGAACCTATAACAAGTATATATATTAACACATATAATCACATAATTCCTTCTATATAATATTTATGTATATTAGGTGTTGTAGTTATATAAATATATATACTTTATTTATGTTTTATATCTTCAGTTATATTTTATATATGGTTATTTTGTAAAATAATTAATATTCATACTTATAGTTATATTAATATATATATATATATATATATATATCTATTTGTAATTGGTATTATATCAAAAATCAATAATTTGTTATAAAAAAAATACTATTAATAATAATATTAATGATTCTTGTAATAATAAAAATGATAACACTAATTATAATGATAATAATTTTAATAATAATACTAATACTATCATTTAATAATAATACTTATTTTATTAATAATAATAATAATAATAATAATAATAATAATAATAATAATAAAATAATATCTCATTTGAATCTTAATTATAATTTTAATCATTTTCGTAATAACATTTATATTTATATTTATAATCACCACCTTAACAACACTAGTAAAATTTTTATTTTCACAATCATTATAATTCTAATGATAATAATATTGCTAATAATAACATCACTGTAATTAGTAATAATACTTATAATAATATGATAATACCATAACAATAATTATAAGGATAATAAAAATCATTTTTATGTTTAAACATAATCTTAGCTAAGGATTTAAAAGGGTTAAGCTTTGGTTATACCCTTTAGAGTGATCAAGCAAGGTAAATCGAATATGTGCTGTCGATGGTGGTGGTGTTCTCGACTAGTCACAATAACAAATCAACAGAAGACAAGTTACAGCTTATGTTGTCGTTCGAATAGCAATGCGGCATCATCTTCATTCGTTGTAACATATCATCATTAAACTTCATCACTTATCTTCTCGCTATCACAACTTAATCATCACAGTCGTCATTTATCTTAATAACATCATTCTACGTTACTCATGATCGATCATTCAACAACCAAAACAGGATAACATCAATTAAATAACCTCATTCTTGAACGGTACCAGGAGCAGTAGGAGGGTGGCGTTTGTTCAAATAACAACATAAAATGAAAGCAGTAACAAGTAAAAGTATTGGGTTTGCATGGAGTGGGCTGCAATATGATTGGGTGGGAAGTAATGAAACAGCCTGTTGGGTTAAAAGTAATTATTTGGGTTTAAAGATTTCTGTTGGGCTTCGACAGTTTCATGAGGCTGGTAAGGCTCCCTTAAAACGTAACCTAATCGACTAAAAGCATGTCTGGTGTAGCAGCCTTCACATAGAAAGGAATGTCCAGCTGTACATTCCAATATTAGATAAAAAAAAATTGTGTCGGCTCAAAAGAAAAAGAAATATTAGTCATTTCATTCTTTATATATATATTTTTTTATATCCTGTACAGCAACGAGTAGCAGTAACAAACTGTATCTTCTCCGTTCATCATCATTATCTCATCCGTTTGCAGGTTCTCATATTAGAAACCATGCAATTGCAGCTACAATCGATCATCAAATCATAGCAGCAGTTTAAATGGTGGTTTCGGGGTGTATGGTGGTGATCAATTAATTATAATCGAACCTAGCTGCAGCAGTAGGTACATGATTACGATGGTAAGGGTGGTTCTTGGTTGCAAATCATGGTGGTGGTGGTTGTGGTGTTTGGTTTGTGACTTCTTTAAATGGTGTAACTGTCTATCTATATCTTTCATTTATATGCAAACCATATGTATGTATATATATATATATATATATATATATATATATATATATATATATATATATATATATATATATATATATATATATCTACATATATGAACTTGATTGCATAGAAGTAAAAAAATAGAAGAAGAGTGGTGGGTTCAAAGTGGTGGGTGGTGTTTCGTTCAATTGAGATTAAGAAAGAGAGAGAAGGTGAATGTGAAGGTGGCCGAAGGTTTCATTGTGGTTGTAGGATGATTCTTGAATGGAAACAGGAAACGGAATCGTAGTAGTAGCAAATAGAAGTTGTTTGGATGGTGGTCGGTAGTGATGACATTGGATTTTTGATGATGATAACCTCGGTTAAAAAAATATCAAGGATAACGATGGTGATGATTTAAGTGGTGTTGGGATGGCGGGTTTAGATGGGTTGTTGTCAATGATGGGTGATGATGTGTGTCGTCTTTGAATACAATAGCAATGATGGTTTTGAGTTGGTTTTCCCGGTTGTATTGGAGTTTGATTCAAGGAAGGAATGAAAGTGGTGGGTTTTGTTTATTGTGGTACCTTGGATATGTTTGTGTATATTACATATAAAGTCAAGACACAGAGATAAAGTAGTTTAATCATGTTAACCAGTAACGTAAATGATAATCAATCAATAACAGTGAGTGATATGTATAATATATTATATTGTATATAAGTCATGAATTGGAACAGAAACACAGTAAACAAAATAGTAATAAATCAAGTTCTCGTGAATTATATTTATATGCATCCTACCGACAGTTTTCACGGACTGTGTATCAGGCACTATTTGAAATCAGTGGCGGATAAAAGTCTTCGGAAAATTCTCAAAATTTTAAATTAACTTCTTTTATTTTTTTCAGTCATTATGGTATAAAATTCAGTCATTAACTATTAAATAAAAATTACATTAATTATTCACTCCCAACCCCAAGTAAAATATAAAAAGTTTTAAAATTTGACAAATAGTTTCTAAATACATTTTTAATAACCTATAATTTATAAAACTCATTTTCGGATCACCGTTTATTTTAAAATTATATAAGTTTGAATTTAACTTTTTTAATATCAATCGGAACATCAAACGAGTATTACAATAATTTAATATTTATTTTTAATATACTTTATATATATATATATATATATATATATATATATATATATATATATATATATATATATATATATATATGTTTTAAATAATTATTAATTATTGTAATATCCTTATTTTTTTATTTTATTTCACATAATTACTTATAACAACAACATATAATATTTCAAATTTCATTTCTAATTATTATTTATATAAATATATACACACATATCTATTAACAAATAATTGTTCGTGAATCGTCGAAACTGCTCGAGATCAACTGAATATATGAAACAGTTCAAAATTTTTGAGACTCAACCTAACAGACATTTCTTATCATGTCAAAAATTTTAAATCGTATCGAGAGTTTGGTTCAAAATTAGTCGAAATTTTTCCGAGTCGTCACAACTAGGTCAACTAGTCAACCACCTCACTGTAGTGACCCGAACTTTTCCATGTTTATATATATTAATTGAGATTGATATTTACATGATTAAATGTTTCCAACATATTAAGCAATCAAACTTGTTAAGACTTGATTAATTGAAATATGTTTCATATAGACAATTGACCACCCAAGTTGACCGGCGATTCACGAACGTTAAAACTTGTAAAAACGACATGACGATATATATATGGATATACATATGGTTAACATGAGATTATGATAAGTAAGTATCTCCATAAGTATATTAACAATGAGTTATATACATATAAACAAGACTACTAACTTAAGGATTTCGAAACGAGACATATATGTAACGATTATCGTTGTAACGACATTTAAATGTATATATATCATATTAAGATATATTAATATATCATAATATCATGATAATATAATAATTTGACATCTCATTAGATATAATAAACAATGGGTTAACAACATTAATTGAGATCGTTAACTTAAAGGTTTCAAAACAACACTTACATGTAACGACTAATGATGACTTAACGACTCAGTTAAAATTTATATACATGTAGTGTATTTAGATGTATTAAAATACTTTTGGAAGACTTCAAGACATATATCAAAACACTCATACTTAACGAAAATGGTTACAGTTACTTTTCCATTCTTTTCTTTCATCAAGAATTCTAGTCGTATTCTTACCCGTATTATACACAGCTTCAAAACGTACTTACTATGAGTATATACCAATAGGAACTAGCATGGGATTACACTCTTGATTATGTCATGTATGACTAATCAATTTTAACTTCTACCATGAGCTAGTCAACTAACTATAACTCCTTTTAACCCCACTCACCACTCACCAATTACCACTCATTATTCACTCCATTTCACTTCCAATTCTCTTTCTAATTCTCTCTCAACACACACACACACACTATTATGAATGTATTTTTCCAGTAGTTAATCATCATCTTCATCAAAAATCACTTCAAGAATCAAGCTATAATCATCATAGGAAGAACACTTCAAGAACACTTCAAAAATCCCTTCAAGTTTACTAATTTACTTCCAATCTTTCTAATCCATTCCAAGTAATCATCTAAGATCAAGAAACCTTTGTTATATATAGTAGGTTATCGTTCTTATTCAAGGTAATATTCATATTCAAACTTTGATTCAATTTCTATAACTATAAACTATCTTAATTCGTGTAAAAATCTTACTTGAACTTGTTTTTGTGTCATGATCCTACTTCAAGAAATCCAAGATCCTTTGAAGCTAGATCATTTCTTGTCACTTCTAGTAGGTTTACCTACTAAACTTGAGGTAGTAATGATGTTCATAACATCATTCGATTCATATATATAAAACTATCTTATTCGAAGGTTTAAACTCGTAATCACTAGAACATAGTTTAGTTAATTCTAAACTTGTTCGCAAACAAAAGTTAATCCTTCTAACTTGACTTTTAAAATTAACTACACACATGTTCTATATCTATATGATATGCTAACTTAATGATTTAAAACCTGGAAACACGAAAAACACCGTAAAACCGGATTTACGCCGTCGTAGTAACACCGCGGGCTGTTTTGGGTTAGTTAATTAAAAACTATGATAAACTTTGATTTAAAAGTTTTTATTCTGAGAAAATGATTTTTATTATGAACATGAAACTATATCCAAAAATTATGGTTAAACTCAAAGTGGAAGTATGTTTTCTAAAATGGTCATCTAGACGTCGTTCTTTCGACTGAAATGACTACCTTTACAAAAACGACTTGTAACTTATTTTTCCCACTATAAACCTATACTTTTCTGTTTAGATTCATAAAATAGAGTTCAATATGAAACCATAGCAATTTGATTCACTCAAAACGGATTTAAAATGAAGAAGTTATGGGTAAAACAAGATTGGATAATTTTTCTCATTTTAGCTACGTGAAAATTGGTAACAAATCTATTCCAACCATAACTTAATCAACTTGTATTGTATATTATGTAATCTTGAGATACCATAGACACGTATACAATGTTTCGACCTATCATGTCGACACATCTATATATATTTCGGAACAACCATAGACACTCTATATGTGAATGTTGGAGTTAGCTATACAGGGTTGAGGTTGATTCCAAAATATATATAGTTTGAGTTGTGATCAATACTGAGATACGTATACACTGGGTCGTGGATTGATTCAAGATAATATTTATCGATTTATTTCTGTACATCTAACTGTGGACAACTAGTTGTAGGTTACTAACGAGGACAGCTGACTTAATAAACTTAAAACATCAAAATATATTAAAAGTGTTGTAAATATATTTTAAACATACTTTGATATATATGTATATATTGTTATAGGTTCGTGAATCAACCAGTGGCCAAGTCTTACTTCCCGACGAAGTAAAAATCTGTGAAAGTGAGTTATAGTCCCACTTTTAAAATCTAATATTTTTGGGATGAGAATACATGCAGGTTTTATAAATGATTTACAAAATAGACACAAGTACGTGAAACTACATTCTATGGTTGAATTATGAAATCGAATATGCCCCTTTTTATTAAGTCTGGTAATCTAAGAATTAGGGAACAGACACCCTAATTGACGCGAATCCTAAAGATAGATCTATTGGGCCTAACAAACCCCATCCAAAGAACCGGATGCTTTAGTACTTCGAAATTTATATCATATCCGAAGGGTGTCCTGGAATGATGGGGATATTCTTATATATATGCATCTTGTTAATATCGATTACCAGGTGTTCACCATATGAATGATTTTTATCTCTATGTATGGGATGTGTATTGAAATATGAAATCTTGTGGTCTATTGTTACGATTTGATACATATAGGTTAAACCTATAACTCACCAATATTTTTGTTGACGTTTAAAGCATGTTTATTCTCAGGTGAATACTAAGAGCTTTCGCTGTTGCATACTAAAATAAAGACAAGATTTGGAGTCCATGTTTGTATGATATTGTGTAAAAACTGCATTCAAGAAACTGATTTCGATGTAACATATTTGTATTGTAAACCATTATGTAATGGTCGTGTGTAAACAGGATATTTTAGATTATCATTATTTGATAATCTACGTAAAGCTTTTAAACCTTTATTTATGAAATAAAGGTTATGGTTTGCTTTAAAAATGAATGCAGTCTTTGAAAAACGTCTCATATAGAGGTCAAAACCTCGCAACAAAATCAATTAATATGGAACGTTTTTAATCAATAAGAACGGGACATTTCAGTTGGTATCCGAGCGTTGGTCTTAAAGAACCAGAAAATTTGCATTAGTGTGTCTTATCGAGTTTGTTAGGATGCATTAGTGAGTCTGGACTTCGATCGTGTTTTCTTTAAAAATGATTGCTTAACATTTTTGTTGGAAACTATATATTTTTAACATATGAATATTATGTGATATATTAATCTCTTAACGTGTTTGATATTATGTGATAGATGTCTACCTCTAGAACAAGTCCCATTGACTCACCTAATAATAATGAAGAGTCAAATGTAAATTGGAATGATTCGTGGACTGATTCACAAGTTCCCGAAGAGGAACCGGAAGAAGAGTCGGAACCGGAAGAAGAATCGGAACCGGAAGAAGAATCGGAACCGGAAGAAGAAATAGAACCGGTGGGGGAAATAATAAAACGGTTAAGTAAAAGAGAATCCTCAACTAACCGACCAAGGTTAATTATGGTCAATGGTGTTTTCGCCAAGGAAGCAAAATATTGGGAGGATTACCAATTCTCCGATGAATCGGATTCCGACGAGAATTCCGATGATGTTATAGAAATTACCCCAACTGAATTTAAAAAGGCAAAAGAAAATAATAAGGGAAAGGGCATAAAAATAGAGAAATCTAATTCCAACCCCGATGAACTTTATATGTATCGTCAACCCCCGAAGTCCTTAAGTTGTAACAATGACCCGGGAACCTCTAAACCACCAGGTTTTTCTAAACCAATGTGGACAACGACGGCTCGTATTAGGGGAACATCATATATCCCTAAAAACTTGGCAAAATGAACCAAAACCGAACAAGAAGAAATGAGCGAGTCGGAATAAGATAGTTGTATTCGTGTGGTGTAATATATGTAATATAGTGTGCTTATGCTTTATGATATATGTAAAAATTGCTTGTATTAATAAGTATTTTTTTTATGAATCTAACTCTTGTCTATTTTACAGTATAAAAACACAAAATGGATAGACAACCCAATATTTTAAGAGACCTACCCGGAGACATGATTGATGAAATCTTGTCTAGAGTCGGTCAGAATTCCTCAGCACAACTATTTAAGGCGTGATCAGTTTGTAAGACATTCAAAGAACGTTCCAAGAATGCATTGGTTTATAAAAGGCTTTCGTTCGAAAGATGGGGGATATCACATTGGGAAATCCATAAGTTACGATGTGTTTACTTTGACGCATATATTGCGGGGAACCCAAATGCTATTTTACGCAACGGGTTAAGAAATTATTTTGACTCAGTATATCCGAATATAGGACTTCGTGATTTAGAAAAAGCGGCTAACATGCAACATAAAGAAGCATGTTATGCTTACGGGTTAGTAATGTTCGCTTCTCACCAAAGTGAGAACAAGAACATCGGGCTACAACTATTAAACAAAACGTTCCCACAAGTGACGGAGTCGGTAATTGGGGTAAGAAATGAGGTTTTTAGGTTATTACGAGACTGTTGGTCATTACGTAACCCTCGTCCCTTTGACGACGTTACAACATGCTGTCTTATCAACGGCCATAACGGTTATGTTCCACAAGACCAAGGATGGGAAGTAGTCCTAGTAAAACCAGAATGCATGACTTGTTTCTGGACGTATGAATTACGTATCTTTATTGCCTTTGCTGAACGACTTGTGTACTAGCTAGAATTATCTTCACAACTATCTTGTATCAAAGTTATTGTGTGCTATATTTCATGCTTTATGTAAAATAAGCGGTATTGTAAGTTTGTAAAATATTGTATAAAAGTTTGAACGCGAAATATTATTACAATCAGTTTTTCATATAGAATTGTAGTAGTTGAATTGTATATTAGCTACTAAGTATGAACTTAACAGGTAGGTACTACCCGAATTTAAACTTATAAAATGCTAATATGAAGAAAAAGCTTTTATAAATGAGTTCATATTATGCTACGAAATACTATTAACTACTCTTAATATTCTGTATGATTAACTTGTTCCATTTGACTATTTTGAAGGAAATGGCACCGACTACTCGACACACTGTGAATATGAATGAAGAGGAATTCCGTACTTTTCTAGCTTCGCGCTACATACTAATAATAACCTTGGATCTGGCAGTACAGGAAATCATGTAGGATGCACCTACAAAGAATTCACTGCCTGCAAACCTTTGGAATTTGATGGAACCGAAGGACCGATCGGATTGAAACGGTGGACCGAGAAGGTCGAATCGGTGTTTGCCATAAGTAAGTGTACTGAAGAGGACAAAGTGAAGTACGCTACGCATACCTTCACAGGTTCTGCGTTAACATGGTGGAATACCTATCTAGAGCAAGTGGGACAAGATGATGCGTACGCACTACCGTGGTCAGCATTCAAGCACTTGATGAACGAGAAGTACTGTCCCAGAACCGAGGTCAATAAGCTCAAGACAGAACTTAGAGGGTTACGAACCAAAGGATTTGATATTACCACGTACGAAAGACGATTCACAGAATTGTGCCTATTGTGTCCGGGAGCATTCGAAGATGAGGAAGAAAAGATCGACGTGTTTGTGAAAGGATTACCGGAAAGAATCTAAGAAGATATAAGTTCACACGAGCCCGCCTCCATACAACAGGCATGTAGAATGGCTCACAAACTAGTGAACCAGATTGAAGAAAGAATTAAAGAACAGACTGCTGAAGAGGCCAATGTGAAGCAAGTCAAAAGAAAGTGGGAGGAAAACGGTGATAAGAATCACCAATACAACAACAACAGCAATTACAACAATAATCGCAACAATTATCCCAACAATCGCAACATCAATCGCAACTACAACAAACGGCCCAACAACAACAACAACAACAACAACAACAACAACAGCAGCAACTACAACAATCATCCAAACAACAATAATAACCGCAACAACAACAACAATCAGAAGCAGCTATGCCAAAGGTGTGAAAAGTATCACTCGGGGTTCTGCACCAAATTTTGCAACAAGTGTAAAAGAAATGGTCATAGCGCGACAAAGTGTGAGGTCTACGGACCAGGGGTTAATAGAACGAAAGGAACAAATGGTGTCGGAACGAGTAATGGCGGAGCAAGTAGTGTCGGAGCAAGTTATGCCAATGTAGTTTGTTATAAATGTGGAAAACCGGGCCACATTATTAGAAATTGCCCGAACCAGGAGAACACGAATGGACAAGGCCGCGGAAGAGTTTTCAATATTAATGCGGCAGAGGCACAGGAAGACCCGGAGCTTGTTACGGGTACGTTTCTTATTGACAATAAATCTACTTACGTTTTATTTGATTCGGGTGCGGATAGAAGCTATATGAGTAGAGATTTTTGTGCTAAATTAAGTTGTCCATTGACGCCTTTGGATAGTAAATTTTTACTCGAATTAGCAAATGGTAAATTAATTTCAGCAGATAATATATGTCGGAATCGAGAAATTAAACTGGTTAGCGAAACATTTAAGATTGATTTGATACCAGTAGAGTTAGGGAGTTTTGATGTGATAATCGGTATGGACTGGTTGAAAGAAGTGAAAGCAGAGATCGTTTGTTACAAAAATGCAATTCGCATTATACGAGAAAAAGGAAAACCCTTAATGGTGTACAGAGAAAAGGGCAACACGAAGCTACATATTATTAGTAATTTGAAGGCACAAAAACTAATAAGAAAAGGTTGCTATGCTGTTCTAGCACACGTCGAGAAAGTATAAACTGAAGAAAAGAGCATCAATGATGTTCCCATTGCAAAAGAATTTCCCGATGTATTTCCGAAAGAATTACCGGGATTACCCCCACAGCGATCCGTTGAATTTCAAATAGATCTTGTACCAGGAGCTGCACCAATAGCTCGTGCTCCTTACAGACTCGCACCCAGCGAGATGAAAGAACTGCAAAGCCAATTACAAGAACTTTTAGAGCGTGGTTTCATTCGACCAAGCACATCACCGTGGGGAGCTCCTGTTTTGTTTGTCAAGAAGAAAGATGGTACATTCAGGTTGTGTATCGACTACCGAGAGTTGAACAAACTTACCATCAAGAACCGCTACCCACTACCGAGAATCGATGACTTATTTGATCAACTACAAGGCTCGTCTGTTTATTCAAAGATTGACTTACGTTCCGGGTATCATCAAATGCGGGTGAAAGAAGATGATATTCCAAAGACTGCTTTCAGAACACGTTACGGTCATTACGAGTTTATGGTCATGCCATTTAGTTTAACTAATGCACCAGCTGTGTTCATGGACCTTATGAACTGAGTGTGTGGACCATACCTTGACAAGTTTGTCATTGTTTTCATTGATGACATACTTATTTACTCAAAGAATGACCAAGAACACGGTGAACATTTGAGAAAGGTGTTAGAAGTATTGAGGAAGGAAGAATTGTACGCTAAGTTTTCAAAGTGTGCATTTTTGTTGGAAGAAGTTCAATTCCTCGGTCACATAGTGAACAAATAAGGTATTAAGGTGGATCCGGCAAAGATAGAAACTGTTGAAAAGTGGGAAACCCCGAAAACTCTGAAACACATACGCCAGTTTTTAGGACTAGCTGGTTACTACAGAAGGTTCATCCAAGACTTTTCCAGAATATCAAAACCCTTGACTGCATTAACGCATAAAGGGAAGAAATTTGAATGGAATGATGAACAAGAGAAAGAGTTTCAGTTATTGTAGAAAAAGCTAACTACGGCACCTATATTGTCATTGCCTGAAGGGAATGATGATTTTGTGATTTATTGTGACGCATCAAAGCAAGGTCTCGGTTGTGTAATAATGCAACGAACGAAGGTGATTGCTTATGCGTCTAGACAATTGAAGATTCACGAACAAAATTATACGACGCATGATTTGGAATTAGGCGCGGTTGTTTTTGCATTAAAGACTTGGAGGCACTACTTATATGGGGTCAAAAGTATTATATATACCGACCACAAAAGTCTTCAACACATATTTAATCAGAAACAACTGAATATGAGGCAGCGTAGGTGGATTGAATTATTGAATGATTACGACTTTGAGATTCGTTACCACCCGGGGAAGGCAAATGTGGTAGCCGATGCCTTGAGCAGGAAGGACAGAGAACCCATTCGAGTAAAATCTATGAATATAATGATTCATAATAACCTTACTACTCAAATAAAGGAGGCGCAACAAGGAGTTTTAAAAGAGGGAAATTTAAAGGATGAAATACCCAAAGGATCGGAGAAACATCTTAATATTCGGGAAGACGGAACCCGGTATAGGGCTGAAAGGATTTGGGTACCAAAATTTGGAGATATGAGAGAAATGGTACTTAGAGAAGCTCATAAAACCAGATACTCAATACATCCTGGAACGGGGAAGATGTACAAGGATCTTAGGAAATATTTTTGGTGGCCGGGTATGAAAGCCGATGTTGCTAAATACGTAGGAGAATGTTTGACGTGTTCTAAGGTCAAAGCTAAGCATCAGAAACCATCAGGTCTACTTCAACAACCCGAAATCCCGGAATGGAAATGGGAAAACATTACCATGGATTTCATCACTAAATTGCCAAGGACTGCAAGTGGTTTTGATACTATTTGGGTAATAGTTGATCGTCTCACCAAATCAGCGCATTTCCTGCCAATAAGAGAAGATGACAAGATGGAGAAGTTAGCACGACTGTATTTGAAGGAAGTCGTCTCCAGACATGAAATACCAATCTCTATTATCTCTGATAGGGATGGCAGATTTATTTCAAGATTCTGGCAAACATTACAGCAAGCATTAGGAATTCGTCTAGACATGAGTACTGCCTATTATCCACAAACTGATGGGTAGAGCGAAAGGATGATACAAACGCTTGAAGACATGCTACGAGCATGTGTTATTGATTTCAGAAACAGTTGGGATCGACATCTACCATTAGCAGAATTTTCCTACAACAACAGCTACCATTCAAGCATTGAGATGGCGCCGTTTGAAGCACTTTATGGTAGAAAGTGCAGGTCTCCGATTTGTTGGAGTGAAGTGGGGGATAGACAGATTACGGGTCCGGAGATTATACAAGAAACTACCGAGAAGATCATCCAAATTCAACAACGGTTGAAAACCGCCCAAAGTCGAAAAAGAGCTACGCTGACATTAAAAGAAAAGATATAGAATTTGAAATTGGAGAGATGGTCATGCTTAAAGTTGCACCTTGGAAAGGCGTTGTTCGATTTGGTAAACGAGGGAAATTAAATCCAAGGTATATTGGACCATTCAAGATTATTGATCGTGTCGGACCAGTAGCTTACCGACTTGAGTTACCTCAACAAATCGCGGCTGTACATAACACTTTCCACGTCTCGAATTTGAAGAAATGTTTTGCTAAAGAAGATCTCACTATTCTGTTAGATGAAATCCAAATCAACGAAAAACTCCAATTCATCGAAGAACCCGTCGAAATAATGGATCGTGAGGTTAAAAGACTTAAGCAAAACAAGATACCAATTGTTAAGGTTCGATGGAATGCTCGTAGAGGACCCGAGTTCACCTGGGAGCGTGAAGATCAGATGAAGAAGAAATACCCGCATCTATTTCCAGAAGATTCGTCAACACCTTCAACAGCTTAAAATTTCGGGACGAAATTTATTTAACGGGTAGGTACTGTAGTGACCCGAACTTTTCCATGTTTATATATATTAATTGAGATTGATATTTACATGATTAAATGTTTCCAACATGTTAAGCAATCAAACTTGTTAAGACTTGATTAATTGAAATATGTTTCATATAGACAATTGACCACCCAAGTTGACCGGCGATTCACGAACGTTAAAACTTGTAAAAACGACATGACGATATATATATGGATATACATATGGTTAACATGAGATTATGATAAGTAAGTATCTCCATAATTATATTAACAATGAGTTATATACATATAAACAAGACTACTAACTTAAGGATTTCGAAACGAGACATATATGTAACGATTATCGTTGTAACGACATTTAAATGTATATATATCATATTAAGATATATTAATATATCATAATATCATGATAATATAATAATTTAACATCTCATTAGATATAATAAACAATGGGTTAACAACATTAATTGAGATCGTTAACTTAAAGGTTTCAAAACAACACCTACATCTAACGACTAACGATGACTTAACGACTCAGTTAAAATGTATATACATGTAGTGTATTTAGATGTATTAAAATACTTTTGGAAGACTTCAAGACATATATCAAAACACTCATACTTAACGAAAATGGTTACAGTTACTTTTCCATTCTTTTCTTTCATCAAGAATTCTAGTCGTATTCTTACCCGTATTATACACAGCTTCAAAACGTACTTACTATGAGTATATACCAATAGGAACTAGCATGGGATTCCACTCTTGATTATGTCATGTATGACTAATCAATTTTAACTTCTACCATGAGCTAGTCAACTAACTAGAACTCCTTTTAACCCCACTCACCACTCACCAATTACCACTCATCATTCACTCCATTTCACTTCCAATTCTCTTTCTAATTCTCTCTCAACACACACACACACTATTATGAATGTATTTTTCCAGTAGTTAATCATCATCTTCATCAAAAATCACTTCAAGAATCAAGCTATAATCATCATAGGAAGAACACTTCAAGAACACTTCAAAAATCCCTTCAAGTTTACTAATTTACTTCCAAGCTTTCTAATCCATTCCAAGTAATCATCTAAGATCAAGAAACCTTTGTTATATACAGTAAGTTATCTTTCTTATTCAAGGTAATATTCATATTCAAACTTTGATTCAATTTCTATAACTATAAACTATCTTAATTAGAGTAAAAATCTTACTTGAACTTGTTTTTGTGTCATGATCCTACTTCAAGAACTTTCAAGCCATCCAAGATCCTTTGAAGCTAGATCATTTCTTGTCACTTCCAGTAGGTTTACCTACTAAACTTGAGGTAGTAATGATGTTCATAACATCATTCGATTCATATATATAAAACTATCTTATTCGGAGGTTTAAACTCGTAATCACTAGAACATAGTTTAGTTAATTCTAAACTTGTTCGCAAACAATAGTTAATCCTTCTAACTTGACTTTTAAAATTAACTACACACATGTTCTATATCTATATGATATGCTAACTTATTGATTTAAAACCTGGAAACACGAAAAACACCGTAAAACCGGATTTACGCCGTCGTAGTAACACCGCGGGCTGTTTTGGGTTAGTTAATTAAAAACTATGATAAACTTTGATTTAAAAGTTGTTATTCTGAGAAAATAATTTTTATTATGAACATGAAACTATATCCAAAAATTATGGTTAAACTCAAAGTGGAAGTATGTTTTCTAAAATGGTCATCTAGACGTCGTTCTTTCGACTGAAATGACTACCTTTACAAAAACGACTTGTAACTTATTTTTCCCACTATAAACCTATACTTTTCTGTTTAGATTCATAAAATAGAGTTCAATATGAAACCATAGCAATTTGATTCACTCAAAACGGATTTAAAATGAAGAAGTTATGGGTAAAACAAGATTGGATAATTTTTCTCATTTTAGCTACGTGAAAATTGGTAACAAATCTATTCCAACTAAAACTTAATCAACTTGTATTGTATATTATGTAATCTTGAGATACCATAGACACGTATACAATGTTTCGACCTATCATGTCGACACATCTATATATATTTCGGAACAACCATAGACACTCTATATGTGAATGTTGGAGTTAGCTATACAGGGTTGAGGTTGATTCCAAAATATATATAGTTTGAGTTGTGATCAATACTGAGATACATATACACTGGGTCGTGGATTGATTCAAGATAATATTTATCGATTTATTTCTGTACATCTAACTGTGGACAACTAGTTGTAGGTTACTAACGAGGACAGCTGACTTAATAAACTTAAAACATCAAAATATATTAAAAGTGTTGTAAATATATTTTAAACATACTTTGATATATATGTATATATTGTTATAGGTTCGTGAATCAACCAGTGGCCAAGTCTTACTTCCCGACGAAGTAAAAATCTGTGAAAGTGAGTTATAGTCCCACTTTTAAAATCTAATATTTTTGGGATGAGAATACATGCAGGTTTTATAAATGATTTACAAAATAGACACAAGTACGTGAAACTACATTCTATGGTTGAATTATCGAAATCGAATATGCCCCTTTTTATTAAGTCTGGTAATCTAAGAATTAGGGAACAGACACCCTAATTGACACGAATCCTAAAGATAGATCTATTGGGCCTAACAAACCCCATCCAAAGAACCGGATGCTTTAGTACTTCGAAATTTATATCATATCCGAAGGGTGTCCCGGATTGATGGGGATATTCTTATATATATGCATCTTGTTAATGTCGGTTACCAGGTGTTCACCATATGAATGATTTTTATCTCTATGTGTGGGATGTTTATTGAAATATGAAATCTTGTGGTCTTTTGTTACGATTTGATACACATAGGTTAAACCTATAACTCACCAACATTTTTGTTGACGTTTAAAGCATGTTTATTCTCAGGTGAATACTAAGAGCTTCCGCTGTTGCATACTAAAATAAGGACAAGATTTGGAGTCCATGTTTGTATGATATTGTGTAAAAACTGCATTCAAGAAACTGATTTCGATGTAACATATTTGTATTGTAAACCATTATGTAATGGTCGTGTGTAAACAGGATATTTTAGATTATCATTATTTGATAATCTACGTAAAGCTTTTAAACCTTTATTTATGAAATAAAGGTTATGGTTTGCTTTAAAAATGAATGCAGTCTTTGAAAAATGTCTCATATAGAGGTCAAAATCTCGCAACGAAATCAATTAATATGGAACGTTTTTAATCAATAAGAACGGGACATTTCACTCACCTCCTCCACTCATTCACTTCATCTTCCATCTCCCTTTTTCTCTCTAGTTCAAGAACACCCACTTCCACCCAATTCATTAAATCATCATCTAAATCACTTCAAGGAAGCAAACATCAAAATAAATTGTACATTTGGAATCCTCTCTTCATCCTCTACGTTTTGATACTAATTTCATAACTTGGGGTAAGGTTTTTCTAAAACTCAAATTTCTCTAATTCGATTTGTAAATTTGAAATGGTGTTAGTTAGTGTCTATGGCTCATTAGGTTGATAAATATGTAATTTGATTGCTTGATTTGCTTGTATGAGTAACTAGCTTGAATATGAAAAATGGGTTAGTTTAATCTTTGTTTTTGGTTGATTAAATGTTGATTAAATGTTAAAGTGCATGTATTAAAAGTGTTACTAGCATCATTAGCTTCGTTTTGGTATGTAGGTTGACTTGGAAAAACTTCATTAACATGATTAATGATTTTGTGATTTTTGGTTATGGTTTAGTAACCTTGAATATGAATTTTGATGCATTGAATGCTATGAAATGTTGTTATTAAGTGTTTAGTTGCAATGTATGTTTAATTACCTTCGAAACGGCATATCGTATGTGTAAATTGGATTCCCGAATCACCATTTGCATTTTGAGCTTGAAACGTTAAATAATGATCATTCGACGAGGTTTTCGTTGTTGTTAATGATGAATTTGATTGATGATATGTGTTTACTTATATTCCTCATTAAAATACTTTTCCAACGATGTATGGTGTGATGCCCCGTACAAAACCATCGTGTACGAATCATCAACAACAGGATCATTACAAAGTTAAGTACTATATGCTGTAATTAAAGAAGTTGCATTCACGATAAAAAGGTGATGTCATAACCGACATCAAATGTTTTACATTTCAAAAGCATGCTTCACTAAGTAGAAACAAATAATAAGTGTATGTGACCAAAATGGTCGTTACAAGTCATAGTTCAAAAGTACTAAAGTTTGAATGCAAGGTAAAGTAGTTCATGCGATGACCACTCTAAGCAGCGAGTGTCTACAGCACAACTAGTACACAGCGGAAGCTAACCTCAAGCACCTGAGAAAAACATGCTTAAAAATGTCAACACAAAGGTTGGTGAGCTATAGTTTAAGTATAACAGTATGTAAGGTAGGCCACGAGATTTCAGTGCTACAAAGAGCGTTTCAAAACAGTATGATAAAGTATATGTTAACCGTGGGCACTTGGTAACTAACTTAACATTTATACCCCCTGAAAGTACACTTGGTATGTGCGTATGTCTACGAAGTATTAAACACTCATTAAATTCTAGCGCTACTAGCCCGAGTGGGGATGTCAAACCCTATGGATCCATATCTAAGATTCGCGTTCACGGTTCAAAAACCAATGATTAAACGTTACCGAGCTAAAGGGAATGTTTATGGCGTTGTATAACCCACACATATATAAGTTTAAGTACTCGTGCCTAGTATATAAAACATAAAATCCGCATGTATTCTCAGTTCCCAAAATAAGTTAAAGTAAAAAGGGAATGCTATAACTCACAAACAATGATAATGTAGTCGTAAAGTCGGTTCGGAAAAGGTGTGCAAGTAATCGGTCCGAAGGTCCTCAACCTAAGTCAAATAGTACTAAGTCAGTAAATCATCTTAATAGGTTTAAAAGTAAGTAAATAAGGTCTTAAGGGTCATCATCATTCATCATCATTCATCATCAAACAAAAGGCGTAAAGTAAGTTTCGTTTATGAAAGTAGTTTAAAGCAAAGGCTGACTTCGATCAGTCACCACGGCCTCTACCCTTACTGAATTAAGGTGAAACCAGTGGCCATGGCTCCGTATATGAGTCCCTTAAGTGTGGTAAAATTTACAGAAGCAAACTCATCTTCGTTTGACTGTGACGACGGTCTAAGTGCGAGTAGGTCAGAAATTTCTGCACAACGTTAAAGGACATGGTGACGATCGGAGGGCCATAAATCCTAAACCGTAACTCGGATTAAGACGAGTCCTATATGAAAAGTTATCTACTCGAAAATTTCTATCTAAAAATCATGGTCTCAGTAGCCCAGGTCTATTGGTCTGTTACAGAAACAGCAGGTCAGTAGGGTTTGGACAGAAACAGTAAGTTTAAGTGAGTTCCGGTGGTCTTGGTGCTTGATGTTCATCATGGTTCTCATCCTTGATGCATATAGCTTCAAGTGTACAACTCATTGATGTATCTACATCATCTTAACCAAGTCTTGACCATCATAACCCTAGTGCAAGTCTAAGACATGAAGCACAACTCACTTAAGAGTTGTATGAAGTTTGATGAACCAAAGTTACATCAAAGTCTTAGATCTAACACATACATGAACTTTAAAGCTAATAACAAGTTACAAACTTGAAAGTAAACTAACTAATCAAGATCTTAAAATGTAGAACATAGTTCTTAGTAAGATCTTGAAGATCCAAGACTCAAAAGTCTAGATCAAGCATAAGTATACAAAGTTATATTTAAAGAAAACTTATTTGTGTGTTCTTGAACCTTCAAATTAACTTTTAGTTCAAGATCAATGAGATCAAGGTTAACTAGTAACACTTGACCAATAATAACCAACAAACATAAAATTAAAGTGCAAGTAACTAAATAAACAAGTAAATTATTCATGGTTGTTCATACTTTAAAGATTCAAACCAAAGTTTGATCTTTAGAAAGTAAACTTTAAAGTTTACATCATGAACTTCAAGTATGAGTTTAATCAACACATGAACTTGCAATCTTTTAAGAAAGTATATGTAGAATCATAATTAGTAAGTTATGTTCTTGAGTGTTCTTGATAAATACAAGATATTATGAAGAATCAAACTAGTAAGTTTGATCTTGTAACTAGTAAAGAACAACTAGTAATCAACACAAGTAACTAAAGATTTAACAAACAAAGAATGATGATGATGAAGAGTGACATGTCACGGTTTTACAAAGGAAAGAAAGGAAGAATGATTCAAGTTTACTTACAAGAACTAGAGAGAAAAGTGAGAGAGAATGAAGCAAGTTTGAGAGTGTTTGAAATTGTGAGAGAATGAGAGTAAACAAGTAATGAGAAATGAAACAAAAGCACTCATAACCATGCCTAAAAGGCCACGGTTTCAGGTGCACAAAGGGAGGGGGAAGTTGTTTGTTGGATACTTGCATGTTAAAGCTAAAAAGAGTGGTTAATGGATGGCCATGCATGGGGATAAGGTGCTAACAAGATTCTAAGTCTTTTAACTAACTAGTTCAATTCAAATATGATACTTACACATGAAGGAGTGGGCTAACTAGTTCACTTAAAAGGTAGGGTGTTCTTGTAAGCCCAAAGTCATAAGTCCATTTCACTACTAAAGCCCAAGTTCACTAAATTAACAAATTAATCCATTTAAAGCTCAAGTAATTAACCAACAACCTTAGTTAATTAAAATGATTAATAAAACTAATCATGAATGTAAATAATACTTGAAAATATTATTCGTGAAAGTTCCGGGTTTCACAAAGACGTTTCGGGCAATTAAAGTCAAGTTCGGGCAATCATGGCAACATGTAAATGTAATAACGTACATTCGTTTAATCACGCGTATTAATAATAATAATTATTAATAAATGAACGTTGGAAAATCCAGGGTCGTTACATTACCCACCTGTTAAAGAAAATTTCGTCCCGAAATTTAAGCTGAGGTAGATGGAGGAGTCGGGAAAAGGTGAGGATACTTCCGCATCATTTGATCCTCTCGCTCCCAAGTAAACTCAGGTCCTCGTTTGGCATTCCACCGTACTCGGACGATCGGAATCTTGTTGCATTTCAAAATTTTGATCTCACGATCCATAATTTCAACTGGTTCTTCCACAAAGTGGAGTTTGTCATCAATCGTAAGCTCCTCAAGTGGTATGATAAGTTCGGGTGCAGCAAGACACTTCTTCAAGTTCGAAACATGGAAGGTAGGATGAACTGAGCTCAATTGTGCTGGTAAGTCCAAACGGTAAGCAACGGGTCCAACACGTTCCAAGATTTCAAAAGGACCAATGTATCGTGGGTTTAACTTCCCACGTTTTCCAAAATGGATCACACCTTTCCAAGGTGCAACCTTTAACATTACACGGTCGCCGACGATGAATTCAAAGTCTTTATGTTTAAGATCGGCATAACTCTTTTGACGATCGCGGGCAGTCTTAAGTCTAGCTTGAATCTGAGCAATCTTCTCCGTCGTTTTGTGGACTACCTCGGGTCCGGTGATTTGCTTTTCGCCTACTTCGGCCCAACAAATAGGAGATCGGCACTTACGGCCATACAATGCTTCGAAAGGTGCAGCATTAATGCTAGAGTGATAACTGTTGTTGTACGAGAATTCGGCGAGTGGCAAATGCCTTTCCCAGGCCTTTCCGAAATCAATGACACATGTACGCAGCATGTCCTCCAAGGTCTGAATCGTTCGCTCACTTTTCCCTTCAGTCTGAGGATGATAAACGGTACTCATGTCAAGACATGTTCCCATGGCTTCTTGCAAGGAACGCCAAAATCTAGAAGCAAAACGGGGATTGCGATCGGAGATGATCGATAAAGGTACACTGTGTCGTGATACAACCTCCTTGATGTATAATTGAGCTAGTCTTGGAGATACCATTCTGTAACACCCCAACTTAACATGACCACAATATTGTCCGCTTTGCCCGTAGGCGCACGACTTTTTCTTGGAGACCACACACGAGAATCACTTTCCCAGGAGGTCACCCATCCTTGTAGTGCTCTCACCCGAGCACGCTTAACTGCTGTGTTCTAATGGTATCTGCTGCGCTTGTGGTCCCAAAATGCGTCATGCTAGGAAAGGTCTCCACACCCTTATAAGGCATGCTTCGTTCCCCTCTCCAACCGATGTGGGACGGATATAACACGAATGTTACAATCCTCCCCCTAATGGGATACAGCGTCCTCGCTGTGCACGTTTGGTCCGGGGCCTGGCTCTGATACCAAATGTGATGCCCCGTACAAAACCATCGTGTACGAATCATCAACAACAGGATCATTACAAGGTTAAGTACTATATGCTGTAATTAAAGAAGTTGCATTCACGATAAAAAGGTGATGTCATAACCGACATCAAATGTTTTACATTTCAAAAGCATGCTTCACTAAGTAGAAGCAAATAATAAGTGTATGTGACCACAATGGTCGTTACAAGTCATAGTTCAAAAGTACTAAAGTTTGAATGCAAGGTAAAGTAGTTCATGCGATGACAACTCTAAGCAGCGGGTGTCTACAGCACGACTAGTACACAGCGGAAGCTAACCTCAAGCACCTGAGAAAAACATGCTTAAAAATGTCAACACAAAGGTTGGTGAGCTATAGTTTAAGTATAACAGTATGTAAGGTAGGCCACGAGATTTCAGTGCTACAAAGAGCGTTTCAAAACAGTATGATAAAGTATATGTTAACCGTGGGCACTTGGTAACTAATTTAACATTTATACCCCCTGAAAGTACACTTGGAAAGTGCGTATGTCTACGAAGTATTAAACACTCGTTAAATGCTAGCGCTACTAGCCCGAGTGGGGATGTCAAACCCTATGGATCCATATCTAAGATTCGCGTTCACGGTTCAAAAACCAATGATTAAACGTTACCGAGCTAAAGGGAATGTTTATGCCATTGTGTCAAAACCTGACCTTAACCATAAGGATGAATACAATAACATATGATTTCATCGCGAGGTATTGACCTCTATATGCGACATTTTTCAAAAACTGCATTTGTTTTTACAATACAAACCATAGCTTTTATTACAAATACAAGGTTTAAACAACTTAATAAGGATTATCATTTAGCGATAATCTTAGACTTACAAACTTTACATGTGATAATAACAATACGACCTCCAACATATTTTACATTACAAATCCTCCGATATGCAGTTTTATTTTTGACACAAATATGCATACTCAAGATCTTGCTTAAATTCAACATGTTGCAGTGGAAGCTTCTAATTATCACCTGAGAATGAACATGCTTAAAACGTCAACATAAAGTTGGTGAGATATAGGTTTAATGCCGGCAGCAATATATATATATATATAGACCACAAGATTTCATATATAAACATTTTAATAAAAATATTCTAAGTGGTTGAGCACTTGGTAACCATACTTAACATTTAATCACGTCGCATATTCCCTTTATTATGAAATCTTACTACACCGTACCAAGTGTAGTCACGAAACGAAGTACTGTGCAACCGTTGAATACTGGTCGTCCAGTCCGGTTGGGATTGTCAGGCCCGATAGATCTATCAACAGGATTCGCGTTTACAATACCGCTGTAAATAGTAGTTACCAAGCTACAGGGAAGTATGCCAGTGGTACAACTCAACGTAGAATATATTTTTCAGTTACTTGTGTCCATATCGTAAAACATAAAATACATGTATTCTCATCCCGAAATATTTAGAGTTTAAAAGTGGGACTATATACTCACTTTTGCCTTGAAGATATATATATATTTTGACTTGGTCTCCGGTTGATATCACGAACCTATCCATATATAATATATCAATATATTTTCATTTTAAACAATCGTCACATATATATACTTATAATACTTTTAATGTCTTCTTAGTCCGTAGTTAGCAATTCAATTTTAATGGTTCATATTTAGGTGTTCAATAAATAAATAAAACCCCCCATCGAAATAAATAAAACCCCCATCGTAATAAATAAAACCTTCATCGTATTTGTATTGGTCGGGATTAATCTTGACCCATGGTACCTATATTGTCTAGAAGACGTATTGCGTACAATCATGGGATCTTATGATTAATCT
Source organism: Rutidosis leptorrhynchoides (assembly GCF_046630445.1). NCBI lineage: Eukaryota > Viridiplantae > Streptophyta > Magnoliopsida > Asterales > Asteraceae > Rutidosis > Rutidosis leptorrhynchoides. The sequence continues at coordinate 585,842,917 of NC_092335.1, read as the reverse complement.
TCTCGTATTGTTTACGGGTGATCCTGAAATATATAAAATTAAATTATGAATACATATATATAAAATATCATGTTATTTTAGAAAGATGTGATTTATTTAATTTTTCTCCAATTATTTTCGTGGCTAAACTAGTTTTGGATATCCGATCTTGTTTTAGTCATAGTTTCTTCGTTACAACTCCGTTTTCGTTGGTTCAACTTGCCACTTCCTTGGATCGAGTCCTTCTTTAAGAATATGAACTATAAATACCTTAGTTTGTATTCGAAATTACAGGTCATAGGTCAAACTTTAGTGAAACTCATGAAGTTGATCATTTTCCATCATATAAACAACCTTAAATGATTATTTTTCTAAAAATACTTATACTTTGAGTTAAATCATGAAATTTTTATGTATTAACATATTCATAGTAAATATCAATTTTCCAGAAAATAAGCCTCCAATTCAAAGTTCAAAATAGTTTTTAATTATCCAACCCAAAACAGCCCCCGGTTGCACTCCGACGTCGTAAATTCAGTTTTTAAGGTGTTCTTTGAAAAACCAAGTTATACCTTGTTAAATTAACATATATTTATGATATATTACAGGTCTTGAAGTATTTTAAAAGTTAAGTTAGAAGGATCTATTTAGGTTGCAAACAAGTTTGAAATCTTTCAAACTATGTTCTTGTTGTTAAAATTGTATACCCATAAAATAAGATAGCTATGTATATATGAATCGAATAAGGTTATGAACAAAGTTACTACCTCAAGTTACTTGGACAAGATTGCTGTAAAAGAGGAGTAAAAACCTAGAACCAAAAGAGTGGTGGAGTTGGATGAAAGATTGGAAGTAAACTTGTGTTCTTGGAAGGATTCTTGAAGTGTTTTTGTAAGGGTTTTCTTATGGTGATTAAGTGATGTTTTTGAAGCTAGATCTTCATGGTGGTGGGCTGAGATGGTTAAGGTGTTTAGGGTTCATAAGTGTGTGTGTATTTAGCTAGAGATTTGAGGTAAAAATGAATCAAAATGATGATCCCCCCTAGCTCTTAAAAACGTGAATCAAGGGGAACCAAGACAATATTTTAGGTTGTTATTTTGTGTAATTAGTCATACTATCTTACAAAAGTAATTACCTCTACCTTAGGGCAGTAACCAGGGCTAGTTAGGTGGTGATTTGATGTGTATATACCAATAGTAAATACGTATAGAAGTTAGGTATGATACGAGTACATATACTCTAGATATACGTATAGAAATCTTGTGAAAACAGAACGAAGATTCAAATATAGCTATCTTTTGTGAATACACTTATATTTTTTTATGTATTTAAGTCCTTAAAAAGTGATTAAATAAATTACATATACGATATATGTATAAACATTATAGGTCATAAGTATTTATGTCAAATAACGTTACGTATGGTTATTGTTTTGAAAACTTAAATTAGTAGTTTCAAAATATACTTATAACTTATTGTTATTAATACAAAATGAGATATTAAAACATCCTTAGATCATGTTAAATATGTATATATACATATGTATACACAAACGTATAATTATCATATATTATATAGTTCGTGATATCATCGGTCAAACTAGACGGTCAAACGTTGTGTAAAACTCTTTTCAAAAACATAAGTCTCAACAATTTGGATTGCTTATCATGTTGGTAAGGTTTAATTTATGTAAATATTAATCTTATAAGTATAGATCAATCGTAAAAGTCCGGGTCATTACAGTACCTACCCGTTAAATAAATTTCGTCCCGAAATTTTAAAATTGTACCTATTTTGCGTCGTCGGGAAACAAATGCGGGTATTTTTGTTTCATTTGATCCTCTCGCTCCCAAGTAAACTCGGGACCTCTTCGTGCATTCCAACAAACTTTAACGATCGGTATGTTGCTCTGCTTGAGCCGTTTAACTTCACGGTCCATGATCTCGATTGGTTCTTCTATGAATTGTAGTTTCTCGTCAACTTGAATTTCTTCAAGAGGAATGGTGAGGTCTTCCTTTGCAAGACACTTTTTAAGGTTCGAGACGTGAAATGTATTATGTACTCCGGTGAGTTGTTGCGGTAACTCGAGTCGATAAGCTACCGGTCCGATGCGTTCGATAATTTTGAACGGGCCTACATACCTTGGGTTTAGTTTACCCCTTTTTCCAAAACGTATTACACCTTTCCAAGGTGACACCTTTAACATAACCATGTCACCAATCTGAAACTCTAATGGTTTCCTTCGGACATCGGCGTAGCTCTTTTGGCGACTACGGGCTGTTTTCAATCTCTCCTTGATTTGTACTATCTTCTCAGTCATTTCGTGTATGATCTCGGGACCAGTTAATTGTCGATCTCCTACTTCATTCCAACAAATAGGAGATCTACACTTCCTTCCGTACAATGCTTCGAATGGCGCAGCTTTAATGCTCGCATGATAACTATTATTATACGAGAATTCTGTAACGACCCGGATTTTTCCGATCGTTTTACACTTATAAGATTAATATTTACATAAATTAAAACTTACCAACATGATAAGCAATCTAAATTGTTGAGATTTATGATTTTGAAAAGAGTTTTACATAACGGTTAACCGTCTAGTTTGACCGATGATATCACGAACTATACAATATATGTTAATTATACGTTTGTGTATATATATGTATATATACATATTTAACATGATTTAAGGATGTTTAAATATCTCATTTTGTATTAATAACAATAAGTTATAAGTATATTTTGAAACTACTAACTTAAGCTTTCAAAACGATAACTATACGTAACGTTATTTGACATAAATACTTACGACCTATAATGTTTATACATATATCGTATATATAATGTATTTAATCACTTTTAAAGACTTAAATACATAAAACAATATAAGTATATTCACAAAAGATAGCTATATTTGAATCCTCATTCCATTTTTCACAAGATTTCTATACGTATATCTAGAGTATATGTACTCGTATCATACCTAGCTTCTATACGTATTTACTATTGGTATATACACATCAAATCACCACCAACCAGCCCTTGTTCATGCCTTATGTATAAGGTAACTACTTTTGTTATTTAGTATGACAATTTCACATGATTAAAAGATCTTTTCACAAAATTACAAATTTATACACCTTTTACACCACCATAAATACATGCATCCATTTTCAATTTTTGGAACATCATTTCTCTAGCTAAACACACACACTTACTAGCCTCATGTCTCTCTAAGAACTCCAGCAAAAATCCTCTCAAGAATCACCTTAAACACCACCATAAAAAGATCAACAAAAACACTACAAAAATACAACTTTCAATTCAAGTTTATGTCTTAAGTTGCTTCCAATCTTTCATCCAAATTCATCACTCTTTTGGTTCTAGGTTTTTACTCCTCTTTTACAGCAATCTTGTCCAAGTAACTTGAGGTAGTAACTTTGTTCATAACCTTATTCGATTCATATATATATAGCTATCTTATTGTATGGTATACAATTTTAACAACAAAAACATAGTTTGAATGATTTCAAACTTGTTTGCAAACTAAATAGATCCTTCTAACTTAACTTTTAAAATACTTCAAGACCTGTAATATAACTTAAATATATGCTAATTTAACAAGGTATAACTTGGTTTTTCAAAGAATACCTTAAAAAAACTGTTTTTATGACGTCGGAGTGCAACCGGGGGCTGTTTTGGGTTGGATAATTAAAAACCATCTTGAACTTTGAATTGGAGGTTTATATTCTGGAAAAATGATATTTCTTATGAATATGTTAACACATAAAAATTTCATGATTTAATTCATAGTATAAGTATTTTTAGAAAAATGGTCATTAAATGATGTTTTTGTAACAAAAATGATTAACTTCATAAGTTTCACCAAAATTTGACCTATGACCTATGATTTCGAATACAAACTAAGGTATTTACAGTTCATATTCTTAAAGAGGGACTCGATCCAAGGAAGTGGAAAGTTGAATCAACGAAAACGGAGTTGTAACGAAGAAATTATGACCAAAACAAAATCGGATATCCAAGACTAGTTTAGCCACGAAAATAATTGGAGAAAATTAAATAAATCACATCTTCCTAAAGTAACATGATATTTTATACATATGTACTCATAATTTAATTTTATATGGTTCAGGATCACCCGTAAACAATACGAGAAGATTAATCATAAGATCCCATGATTGTACGCAACACGTCATTTGACAACACCGGTACTTTATGTACGCAACACGTCATTTGACAACACCGGTACCATGGGTCAAGATTAATCTCGACCAATACATATACGATGGGGGTTTTATTTATTTCATTGGGGGTTTATTAAACAACTAAATATGAACCATTAAAATTGAATTACTAACATCGGACTGCTAACTACGGACTAAGGAATTATTAAAAGTATTAAAAGTATTATAAGTATATATATGTGACGATTGTTTAAAAAGAAAAGGTATTGATATATTATATATGGATAGGTTCGTGATATCAATCGGAGACCAAGTCGAAATTACATATCTTCAAGACAAAAGTGAGTATATAGTCCCACTTTTAAACTCTAAATATTTCGGGATGAGAATACATGTATTTTATGTTTTACGCTATGGACACAAGTAACTGAAAAATATATTCTACGTTGAGTTGTACCACTGGCATACTTCCCTGTAGCTTGGTAACTAATATTTACAGCGGTATTGTAAACGCGAATCCTGTTGATAGATCTATCGGGCCTGACAACCCCAACCGGACTGGACGACCAGTATTCAACGGTTGCACAGTACTTCGTTTCGTGACTACACCTTGGTACGGTGTAGTAAGATTTCATAATAAAGGGAATATGCGACGTGATTAAATGTTAAGTATGGTTACCAAGTGCTCAACCACTTAGAATATTTTTATTAAAATGTTTATATATGAAATCTTGTGTTCCATTGTTATAACGCTGCTAGCATCAAACCTATATATCTCACCAACTTTATGTTGACGTTTTAAAGCATGTTATTCTCAGGTATGAATTAAGTCTTCCGCTGTGCATTAGCTCATGTTAAGGATACTACTTGGGACCTTTTAAGCCATGATACAAAGACGTTGCATTCGAGTCATTGGAGTTCAATAGAGAATATAAATAAGTAAATGACAGGTTAGGTCATTTGGATATTATGAAATGTTAGACGAAAATGTCAAATATTGATGTAATGATAGTTTGCCTTTTAAGAATAAATGCAACGTTTGTAAAATGTATCATATAGAGGTCAAGTACCTCGCAATGTTATCATATGTTATTGTATTCGTCCCTATGTATTAGGTCGGGTCGTCTCATGTGGTATCAGAGCGTTGGTCTTAGCGAACCAGGCCTTGCATTAGTGTGTCTAACTGGTAGTTGTTAGGATGCATTAGTGAGTCTGGACTTTGACCGTGTCTACATGTCAAAAGTTTTGCTTATCATATCTAGTCGAAAATCATCTGCTTATCATCCTTAAGAATTGCCTGCTTAGTATTCTTAAGTCTAGACACGTCTTACTGCATTTGGTGCATCGATAGTGTATAGACAAAATTCGTATCCTAGCGTATCTTTTGCTATAGACATTGCCTGACGAATTTCAAAGATTCTCCGTAATTCACGGGATTTTGAGTATTATAAATACATATGTAAATTATGTATTGAATAATACCAAACCCAACTCCTATAATCTATTCCAAACCAAAAATTCATTTCCCCGACTGTACAAGATGAACTCCGCGTCCAGTTCGAATTCCTCCGACTCCGACAGCTACGCTGATATGGATTTCCATTCGGGCTCCGAAGGCAGCGTCACTGGAATGAATCAACCAATTTCTCATCATCTATTCTGGATGAATTGGGGATGGGTTCGTAGTATACTAAATTATTGGAGACAAGAAGAAGGTGATCCCTTTTACCCACCGAATTGCCCCATTGGCGACGAACCTGAAGCACTTACCGGCGAACCTGTTCGAGAAACCATTTTCTCTCTCATTTCTCGAGTATCTCGTCACGATTATATCCTATCCCATATTTCGGATCTTGTTCATTCGCTCACTCCAACCGCCAATCATCCTGGTGTACTAGCAGAAATTAACGAACTTCGCGCTCGTGTGACGGCTTTGGAGAACACGGTGCGAAGGTTACAAACACCAGCAGCAGCACCAGCAGCATAACCAGTACCGTTAACAACATCAACCTCGCAATCTTCAGTACCAGTAGCATCATCGACGTCAACGACATCATCAGCATCAACACCAACCGTATCATTACCACCACCAACAATCACATCCGCACCACGTACCTCAACATCATCATCTGAACTTCGAATATGATCTTTGTTCTACATATCATTCTACACCGATTACCTCTTCTTTACGTATCGTTCTTTGTTCGACATGACGATTATGTAATCTCTAATGTTTTGGAGATTATGTAATCTAGTAATAACGATAAATCAAATGAGTTGAATATTTTATTGACTCATTAAATTCATAGTTACCTCCGAAGAAAATATATATGCAAATATATTTTCATAAAGATTGTAATTAAAAATTTCATTCGTACAAACTGTTAATGATGAAAATATTTTAACGGGTGGGTAGTACCCAAGGAATATTTAGAATTCACATTAACAAGTTACACTGTACATTCTTCGAATCTGATTCAACGATCATTTATTATCCTACTTACAATTACCGATATACGTATCCGTTCACCCCAGATTAACCATTTCCATTTAAATTTCATATTTGGATTTTTACCTATCCGAATCCAACAAGTGGCATAATGAAGAAACATTGGCAAAATAAAAATTGTTAGAAACAGATGAATTAATTAATTGAAATTGTGATAGGATTACACGCTAACTGTTCCGGCTAACTGTTCCCAGCTAACTGATTAATATTTAATTTATCGCAATTTACATTCTTGCAATTTTAATTTCTGTACTTTACATACCGTCGGGACACATGTACAACAACACGTCGGATTAATTCTGAGACAACACGTTGTATAATGGGTCATGATATATATTTATTTATTTTACGCATTTTAAATAACGGGACACGTATACAAGGTTTCGACTTATCATATTGATCCATCTATATATATATTTCGGAACAACCATAGACACTCTATATGTGAAGGTGGGAGTTGGCTATATAGGGTCGGAGTTGATTCCAAAATATATATATATACTTTGAGTTGTGATCGACACCGAGACCAGTACACGGGTCACGATACGTATTAAGTAATTCGAATATTATATATTTAGTTCATATATGAATTTATTGAACCATTGGACAATTAAAAATGAGTTAAAATGATGATTATTACATATGAAACTAAACAATCCTTCAAGTTTGCCACTTGATTCTATTTTAAACCTCATTTGTATCTTGACGATTACAATTCGCATTCACAACTTTTCATGATTCTTGAAAACATCTCGATCGAGAAGTTCAACCAGCCGTACCTCGTCTACGGAATAAAGATTTATGCATACAGTTATGCACCTAAAAATTTTTGAACTCGAAGTTATAGTTAAAACGTATCCGCATCGAATTCCTTATCATCCATTAGCAAAAACAATCACGCGATTCCTTTTCAATTAACTAATTTTGTCACAGCTCCACTTCGATATCTCAGTAAGACTACTCTTATTACAATCTCGATATATATATATACGTTGTTCTTTCGCCATCGTTACCGGAGAACCTTTTATATTCCATCATATTACCATCAGCGTTTAATCATCTAAAAATACAATTCTCCTTAAACCATCTTGGTTTGATAACCAATGACCCAGATCCGATAACTTTGAAAATACTGACGAAGCAGCATGTTGTAGAAGGTCTTAATGACCAAATGTTGATGATAAAAGAAGGAAGTGTTAGGAACGCTCGATAGAAAATTGGTACTGAAAACCGGATTGAACAAACCATGAAGGAGACTCTGAACAAGTTACAAGGACTAAACTTGTACATAAAGAATTATGACGATTCTGTAGCAAACACCTTGCTTCTGAATCTAAACCCTTACGGGTCAATCTTCATCATCATCCTTCGACATTAGAAATTCCAAGATATTATCATATCTTTCATTATAAATATCCTCAATATTTCTGAAGATATTTTCACCACTATCCTTATCTGAAATCATTTATCTCTCTGTAATATTTGCATTACAATATAAAGGAAACTGTGTTAGTTTCTAAATCCTTCAAGTTTAAAATAGGAATGTTCTGAAGCAGTGTTGGGAACTGATGCATGAACTAGTATAATATAATGAAACTTGATCAACTTCATTATATTACAGTAAGTCATGTTAAGTTTCTAATGGAATATGATGATTCACAGTACCGTCATCATGTGCCATGTTACACGACTTTTACATTCTATCCAATTCCGAAACATATTAAGAACAAATCATCTTGATAGTTCTATTTTCCTGGATATTCTGGTAATTTGACAAATCAAAATCGTGCCATTACCATTCCTTTCTTAGAGCATTAGCTATGTTCATTCCGAATTTTATACCTACGAATTTCGAACTATTGATCGCTTGACTCAAGGACGGGAAGAAGAAACGAAGGGACAAAGTCCCAAAATAGAAATTGGGGTATAGATTACAGCAAATAGGAGAGAGTATTAACTATGGATGACAATGATTATGGAAAACAGAAGCAGGAGCATCGAAATATAAGGAAAGATATCAAACCCAATAACCACCCAGAAACTACAAACCGTGTGTATCAATACGTATGGCGACGTAAAGACACGGGAGAATTAGAAACATTATAATTCCAAGAAAATCATAAAAGTGAATAGATTCTTCTAGCGGTAGATGAAAGAGAAGAATGAAAGATATGAAAGTTAGAAGTATAACAAAAATCAGAACGGGATGAAGCATTTTAAAGGATACCTTAAGGTATGAATTAGAGGAGGAAGAGTAAGAGATGTGAGGTATGGAAGTAAGAAAGGGAAGGAGGTGGATTTATAGTGAAATATCCGACAAAGAAATCGAAACAGATTATCGCATTAAATCAAAGGAGATCCTGTTTTCTAAATCATCGAAGAACCAAATCTTATTACATAAGATTTTCTTTAAATCCCTTAAATTCTGGAAATCAATCCTAATCTCGACATCGGTTAAAACAATTCTATATTCACTCATTTCATTCTTTTGTGATAGCTTCACTCGTGCACTTCACATGACCGAATCGTTTTATCCATATCTTCCAATAATGATAAAACTCTATTAATACCTCATATTTGTCATGAAAACATTCCTATTGTTATTTATGACAACCTCTACCAAATTTCGGGACGAAATTTCTTTAACGGGTGGGTACTGTAACGACCCGGATTTTTCTGATCGTTTTACACTTATAAGATTAATATTTACATAAATTAAAACTTACCAACATGATAAGCAATCTAAATTGTTGAGATTTATGATTTTGAAAAGAGTTTTACATAACGTTTAACCGTCTAGTTTGACCGATGATATCACGAACTATACAATATATGTTAATTATACGTTTGTGTATATATATGTATATATACATATTTAACATGATTTAAGGATGTTTAAATATCTCATTTTGTATTAATAACAATAAGTTATAAGTATATTTTGAAACTACTAACTTAAGCTTTCAAAACGATAACTATACGTAACGTTATTTGACATAAATACTTACGACCTATAATGTTTATACATATATCGTATATATAATGTATTTAATCACTTTTAAAGACTTAAATACATAAAACAATATAAGTATATTCACAAAAGATAGCTATATTTGAATCCTCATTCCATTTTTCACAAGATTTCTATACGTATATCTAGAGTATATGTACTCGTATCATACCTAGCTTCTATACGTATTTACTATTGGTATATACACATCAAATCACCACCAACCAGCCCTTGTTCATGCCTTATGTATAAGGTAACTACTTTTGTTATTTAGTATGACAATTTCACATGATTAAAAGATCTTTTCACAAAATTACAAATTTATACACCTTTTACACCACCATAAATACATGCATCCATTTTCAATTTTTGGAACATCATTTCTCTAGCTAAACACACACACTTACTAGCCTCATGTCTCTCTAAGAACTCCAGCAAAAATCCTCTCAAGAATCACCTTAAACACCACCATAAAAAGATCAACAAAAACACTACAAAAATACAACTTTCAATTCAAGTTTATGTCTTAAGTTGCTTCCAATCTTTCATCCAATTTCATCACTCTTTTGGTTCTAGGTTTTTACTCCTCTTTTACAGCAATCTTGTCCAAGTAACTTGAGGTAGTAACTTTGTTCATAACCTTATTCGATTCATATATATATAGCTATCTTATTGTATGGTATACAATTTTAACAACAAAAACATAGTTTGAATGATTTCAAACTTGTTTGCAAACTAAATAGATCCTTCTAACTTAACTTTTAAAATACTTCAAGACCTGTAATATAACTTAAATATATGCTAATTTAACAAGGTATAACTTGGTTTTTCAAAGAATACCTTAAAAAAACTGTTTTTATGACGTCGGAGTGCAACCGGGGGCTGTTTTGGGTTGGATAATTAAAAACCATCTTGAACTTTGAATTGGAGGTTTATATTCTGGAAAAATGATATTTCTTATGAATATGTTAACACATAAAAATTTCATGATTTAATTCATAGTATAAGTATTTTTAGAAAAATGGTCATTAAATGATGTTTTTGTAACAAAAATGATTAACTTCATAAGTTTCACCAAAATTTGACCTATGACCTATGATTTCGAATACAAACTAAGGTATTTACAGTTCATATTCTTAAAGAGGGACTCGATCCAAGGAAGTGGAAAGTTGAATCAACGAAAACGGAGTTGTAACGAAGAAATTATGACCAAAACAAAATCGGATATCCAAGACTAGTTTAGCCACGAAAATAATTGGAGAAAATTAAATAAATCACATCTTCCTAAAGTAACATGATATTTTATACATATGTACTCATAATTTAATTTTATATGGTTCAGGATCACCCGTAAACAATACGAGAAGATTAATCATAAGATCCCAAGATTAATCATAAGATTAATCATACGAACCAGGTTTGCATTAGTGTGATCCTGAAATATATAAAATTAAATTATGAGTACATATATATAAAATATCATGTTATTTTAGAAAGATGTGATTTATTTAATTTTTCTCCAATTATTTTCGTGGCTAAACTAGTTTTGGATATCCGATCTTGTTTTAGTCATAGTTTCTTCGTTACAACTCCGTTTTCGTTGGTTCAACTTGCCACTTCCTTGGATCGAGTCCTTCTTTAAGAATATGAACTGTAAATACCTTAGTTGTATTCGAAATTACAGGTCATAGGTCAAACTTTAGTGAAACTCATGAAGTTGATCATTTTCCATCATATAAACAACCTTAAATTATTATTTTTCTAAAAATACTTATACTTTGAGTTAAATCATGAAATTTTTATGTATTAACATATTCATAGTAAATATCAATTTTCCAGAAAATAAGCCTCCAATTCAAAGTTCAAAATAGTTTTTAATTATCCAACCCAAAACAGCCCCCGGTTGCACTCCGACGTCGTAAATTCAGTTTTTAAGGTGTTCTTTGAAAAACCAAGTTATACCTTGTTAAATTAGCATATATTTATGATATATTACAGGTCTTGAAGTATTTTAAAAGTTAAGTTAGAAGGATCTATTTAGTTTGCAAACAAGTTTGAAATCTTTCAAACTATGTTCTTGTTGTTAAAATTGTATACCCATAAAATAAGATAGCTATGTATATATGAATCGAATAAGGTTATGAACAAAGTTACTACCTCAAATTACTTGGACAAGATTTCTGTAAAAGAGGAGTAAAAACCTAGAACCAAAAGAGTGGTGGAGTTGGATGAAAGATTGGAAGTAAACTTGTGTTCTTGGAAGGATTCTTGAAGTGTTTTTGTAAGGGTTTTCTTATGGTGATTAAGTGATGTTTTTGAAGCTAGATCTTCATGGTGGTGGGCTGAGATGGTTAAGGTGTTTAGGGTTCATAAGTGTGTGTGTATTTAGCTAGAGATTTGAGGTAAAAATGAATCAAAATGATGATCCCCCCTAGCTCTTAAAAACGTGAATCAAGGGGAACCAAGACAAGATTTTAGGTTGTTATTTTGTGTAATTAGTCATACTATCTTACAAAAGTAATTACCTCTACCTTAGGGCAGTAACAAGGGCTAGTTAAGTGGTGATTTGATGTGTATATACCAATAGTAAATACATATAGAAGTTAGGTATGATACGAGTACATATACTCTAGATATACGTATAGAAATCTTGTGAAAACAGAACGAAGATTCAAATATAGCTATCTTTTGTGAATACACTTATATTTTTTTATGTATTTAAGTCCTTAAAAAGTGATTAAATACATTACATATACGATATATGTATAAACATTATAGGTCATAAGTATTTATGTCAAATAACGTTACGTATGGTTATTGTTTTGAAAACTTAAATTAGTAGTTTCAAAATATACTTATAACTTATTGTTATTAATACAAAATGAGATATTAAAACATCCTTAGATCATGTTAAATATGTATATATACATATATATACACAAACGTATAATTATCATATATTATATAGTTCGTGATATCATCGGTCAAACTAGACGGTCAAACGTTGTGTAAAACTCTTTTCAAAAACATAAGTCTCAACAATTTGGATTGCTTATCATGTTGGTAAGGTTTAATTTATGTAAATATTAATCTTATAAGTATAGATCAATCGTAAAAGTCCGGGTCATTACACATTGTATAACCCACACATATATAAGTTTAAGTACTCGTGCCTAGTATGTAAAACATAAAATCCGCATGTATTCTCAGTTCCCAAAATAAGTTAAAGTAAAAAGGGAATGCTATAACTCACAATGATAATGTAGTCGTAAAGTCGGTTCGGAAAAGGTGTGCAAGTAATCGGTCCGAAGGTCCTCAACCTAAGTCAAATAGTACTAAGTCAGTAAATCATCTTAATAGGTTTAAAAGTAAGTAAATAAGGTCTTAATGGTCATCATCATTCATCATCAAACAAAAGGCGTAAAGTAAGTTTCGTTTATGAAAGTAGTTTAAAGCAAAGGCTGACTTCGATCAGTCACCACGGCCTCTACCCTTACTGAATTAAGGTGAAACCAGTGGCCATGGCTCCGTATATGAGTCCCTTAAGTGTGGTAAAATTTACAGAAGCAAACTCATCTTCGTTTGACCGTGGCGACGGTCTAAGTGCGAGTAGGTCAGAAATTTCTGCACAACGTTAAAGGACATGGTGACGATCGGAGGGCCATAACTCCTAAACCGTAACTCGGATTAAGACGAGTCCTATATGAAAAGTTATCTACTCGAAAATTTCTATCTACAAATCATGGTCTCAGTAGCCCAGGTCTATTGGTCTGTTACAGAAACAGCAGGTCAGTAGGGTTTGGACAGAAACAGTAAGTTTAAGTGAGTTCCGGTGGTCTTGGTGCTTGATGTTCATCATGGTTCTCATCCTTGATGCATATAGCTTCAAGTGTACAATTCATTGATGTATCTACGTCATCTTAACCAAGTCTTGACCATCATAACCCTAGTGCAAGTCTAAGACATGAAGCACAACTCACTTAAGAGTTGTATGAAGTTTGATGAACCAAAGTTACATCAAAGTCTTAGATCTAACACATAAATGAACTTTAAAGCTAATAACAAGTTACAAACTTGAAAGTAAACTAACTAATCAAGATCTTAAAATGTAGAACATAGTTCTTAGTTAGATCTTGAAGATCCAAGACTCAAAAGTCTAGATCAAGCATAAGTATACAAAGTTATATTTAAAGAAAACTTATTTGTGTGTTCTTGAACCTTCAAATTAACTTTTAGTTCAAGATCAATGAGATCAAGGTTAACTAGTAACACTTGACCAATAATAACCAACAAACATAAAATTAAAGTGCAAGTAACTAAATAAACAAGTAAATTATTCATGGTTGTTCATACTTTAAAGATTCAAACCAAAGTTTGATCTTTAGAAAGTAAACTTTAAAGTTTACTTCATGAACTTCAAGTATGAGTTTAATCAACACATGAACTTGCAATCTTTTAAGAAAGTATATGTAGAATCATAACTAGTAAGTTATGTTCTTGAGTGTTCTTGATAAATACAAGATATTATGAAGAATCAAACTAGTAAGTTTGATCTTGTAACTAGTAAAGAACAACTAGTAATCAACACAAGTAACTAAAGATTTAACAAACAAAGAATGATGATGATGAAGAGTGACATTTCACGGTTTTACAAAGGAAAGAAAGGAAGAATGATTCAAGTTTACTTACAAGAACTAGAGAGAAAAGTGAGAGAGAATGAAGCAAGTTTGAGAGTGTTTGAAATTGTGAGAGAATGAGAGTAAACAAGTAATGAGAAATGAAACAAAAGCACTCCTAACCATGCCTAAAAGGCCACGGTTTCAGCTGCACAAAGGGAGGGGGAAGTTGTTTGTTGGATACTTGCATGTTAAAGCTAAAAAGAGTGGTTAATGGATGGCCATGCATGGGGATAAGGTGCTAACAAGATTCTAAGTCTTTTAACTAACTAGTTCAATTCAAATATGATACTTACACATGAAAGAGTGGGCTAACTAGTTCACTTAAAAGGTAGGGTGGGCTTGTAAGCCCAAAGTCATAAGTCCATTTCACTACTAAAGCTCAAGTTCACTAAATTAACAAATTAATCCATTTAAAGCCCAAGTAATTAACCAACAACCTTAGTTAATTAAAATAATTAATAAAACTAATCATGAATGTAAATAATACTTGAAAATATTATTCGTGAAGGTTCCGGGTGTCACAAAGACGTTTCGGGCAATTAAAGTCAAGTTCGGGCAATCATGGCAACATGTAAATGTAATAACGTACATTCGTTTAATCACACGTATTAATAATAATAATTATTAATAAATGAACGTTGGAAAATCCAGGGTCGTTACATATGGTATGCATTTTGAGTGTTTACGGATCATTAGTTGTGTTAAAATGAAGTTTGGTTCGTGCATTAAGTGTTCAAAACTGCCCAAATTGCTGATCTGACACCCTGAGCGCCACTCAAGGCCCTTGGAGCGCTACTCAAGGCCCCTGGAGCTCCGTTCAAGGCCCCCACATGCCTATTTGAGCGCCGCTCAAAGGCTTGGAGCGCGGCTCCGATTCCTGCTGACCAAAATCACTTTGTGTTTTCACAGTTTCACCCCCGCTTACTCGCAACTCCGATTAACATGAAACTTGGCCAACATGTTTATATATGATTACTAATTGAAGAAAAATTGTCGAATACCCGACCCAACCCCATTGACTTTGACTTTGACCAAGTTTGACTTTTAGTCAAACTTGACCAAACACTTATACAATCGTTCTAACGTGCTTTTATACTTATATCTTGCATGAAACTTGACAACTTGATTCACATGCTATATTAATCGAGTCGTAATGAGCCATAGGACTAATTGAACACATTTTGCCCGACCTTGTGTCGTAACCGGTAATTGATACAACTTATTTGTTTAGGTCAAGGCTAAGCAACTTTCATTTGCACAGCATTTAATTTCAAATACTTTGGCATGCAACTACGGTGAGATCATAGTCCCACTTGTACTCTTTTATACTTATACTTGGGATGAGAAAACATAAACGTTTCATTTTACAAAGTGAACACAAGTACGAAAAAAAATATTCTACGTGCGAGTTAGAACAAAAATCCTCAAGTCCAATTATCATTAGTTACACTTATAGGGTGTAAGCGAGAACTTATGTTGTGTGGCCATACGGGTTTAACGAACCCTCATTGGGACGGTTCGCTACCGTTAGCTGATGAAACGTATTTTCGTGTATAGTGTAGGTTCTAACACTATGATGCAGAGGTACCATTCAGTAAAGTCTTGATAATTGGGTGCTCGTGATACAAACAACATCTTTGGAATGCAAACGATTTGGATAATCAACTTATACTAAATCTTGTGGTTCAATACAACTTACTTACTAAACCTATGATTTCACCAACGTTTTCGTTGACATATTTTTCTATGTTTTTCTCAGTTCCTTGAATGCTAAGTGATACATGCTTCTGCACTCTATTTTGATACTTACTTGGATGTCGAGTATACATGCATACATGGAGCGTCTTTTGACTTTACTTTAAATTGTGTCACATAGGTTTCATTTATACTTTAAACGTTGTAACGTAACTAGTTGTTAAACTACTTTTGTAAACCTTGAAACATCCTTACATTTTAAATGAATGCAACATATTTTGGTCAAACTTTATTTTAAAGACTTATGACCACGTAACGGGACCTAAGTTGACGGCGCCGTCAATGACGATTTTGTCGGGTCATCACAGAAAGCCTTAAGGAAGTCTTACTTGTAGCGCCGTTTTATATTTATCTTGCGAAAATGGGCCTAATCTAAAAATTGAAAGTTTTTTGGAAAATTCTCCACAGAATTTTGCCCGATTTTTGTAGGAAATGTAGTGACTTCAAATATATGTTTTGCGACTATAAATTATCATCAAAACGAAACTACACTCTCATATATTCGCATTCAAAATGAAATTTAGAAACAAAAACAAAAATAAGGTTATGAATCTAGAGAAATAAAAAAGCGATTAAAAATACTCGAACAATAAAATCAAGACGTTATAAAAGCAGCAAGGTTTTGTGGCTAGTGGTGAGATAGTAGCCCGAACATGATTCTCGATGTACCTAAATATGATATTAAATAAAAAAACAAGTATCATAGTGGTATTTAAATAGGCACAAAAATTCACATGTGAAGGTATTAAATATCATAAGATCTAAAAGTGTAAAATTCACCTTTAAAAATAGTAAAATGTCATTTTCGACATCTAAAATGCTTTGAACGGGGGAAAGCCTTAAGGAAGTCTTGTTCGTAACGCCGTTTTCTAGTTAACTTGCGAAAATGGGTCTAATCTTCAAGTGAATTTTTTTTTGGAAAATTCTCTACAAAATTTTGCCCAATTTTGTGGGGAATATAGTGACTTCAAATATGTGTTTTGCGACTATAAATTATTAACAAAATGAAACTACACTCTCATATATTCGCATTCAATATGAAATTTAGAAACAAAAAAAAAATTAAGGTTATGAATCTAAAAACATAAACAAGGGCCTAAAAATACTCGAACAATAAAACAAGACTTTATAAAAGCAGCAAGGTTTTGTGGTTAGTGGTGATATAGTAGCCCCAACATGATTTTCGATGTACCTAAATAAAATATTAAATAAAAAACAAGTATCATGGTGGTATTTAAACAAGCACAACAATTCACATGTAAAATTATTACTTATCATAAGATTTAAAAGTGCAAAATTCACCTTTAAAAATAGTAAAATGTCATTTTCGGCATCTAAACTGCTTCGAACGGGGGAAAGCCTTGAGGTTGTCTTGCTCGTAGTGTCGTTTTCTAGTTTTCTTGTGAAAATAGGCCTAATCTGAAATTGAAATATTTTTGGAAAATTCTCCACAAAATTTTGCCCGATTTTGTGGGGAATGTAGTGACTTCAAATATGTGTTTTGCGACTATAAATTATCATCAAAACAAACCTACACTCTCATATATTCGCATTCAATATGAAATTTAGAAACAAAAACGAAAACAAGGTTATGAATCCATAGAAAAAAACAGCTAAAAATACTCGAACAATTAAACAAATCGTTATAAAAGCAGCAAGGTTTTGTGGCTAGTGGTGAGATAGTAGCCCCAACATGATTCTCGATGTACCTAAATACAACATTAAATAAAAAAAAGTATCATAGTGATATTTAAACAGGCACAACAATTCACATGTGAATGTATTACTTATCATAAGATCTAAAAGTGTAAAATTCATCTTTAAAAATAGTAAAATGTTATTTTTGGCATCTAAACTGCTTCGAACGGGGGAAAGCCTTAAGGAATTCTTGCTCGTAGCGCCGTTTTCTAGTTATCTTGCGAAAATGGACCTAATCTGCAATTGAAATTTTTTTGGAAAATTCTCCACAAAATTTTGTCCGATTTTGTGAAGAATGTAGTGACTTCAAACATGTGTTTTGCGACTATAAATTATCATCAAAATGAAACTAAACTCTCATATATTCGAATTGAATAAGAAATTTAGAAACGGAAACAAAAATAAGGTTATGAATCTAGAGAAATAAAAAAGCGGCTAAAAATACTCGAACAATAAGACCAAAACGTTATAAAAGCAGCAAGGTTTTGTGGCTAGTTGAAGCGACCCATCCTAATCCATAAGGACGAATACAATAACATATGATTACATCGCGAGAAATAAAAAATAAGGTTATGAATCTAGAGAAATAAAAAAGCGGCTAAAAATACTCGAACAATAAGACCAAAACGTTATAAAAGCAGCAAGGTTTTGTGGCTAGTTGAAGCAACCCAACCTAATCCATAAGGACGAATACAATAACATATGATTACATCGCGAGGTATTTGACCTCTATATGATATATTTTACAAACATTGCATTCGTTTTTAAAAGACAGCCTTTCATTACATTGAAAGTTGACAGGTATGCATACCATTTCATAATATATCCAAACTACAGATGACTTAATCTATCATTTACTTAATAATGATCTTTATTGAACTCAACGACTTGAATGCAACATCTTTTGAAATATGTCATGAATGACTCCAATAATATCTTTAAAATGAGCAAATGCACAGCGGAAGATTTCTTTCAAACCTGAGAATAAACATGCTTTAAAGTGTCAACCAAAAGGTTGGTGAGTTCATTAGTTTATCATAATCAATCATTTCCATAATTTTAATAGACCACAAGATTTCCTTTATTCAATAATCATACACTCGCAAGTGTTTAAAAATCATTCATATGGATTGAACACCTGGTAACCGACGTTAACATAATGCATATAGAATATCCCCAAAATAGAAATCCATCTATATTAATAACTCGAAGTACTAAAGCATACCATTTTCCAGTATGGGGGAGTTAGGGCCCCTAGATCTACCTTTAGGATTCGCGTCAATTAGGGTGTCTATTCCCTAATTCTTAGGTTACCAAGCTAAAAGGGGTGATATTCGATTCGATAATCCAACCATAGAATGTAGTTTCGATTACTTGTGTCTATTTCGTAAAATAGTTATAAAAGTAGCGTATGTATTCTCAGTCCCAAAAATATATATTGCAAAAGCATTTAAAAAGGGAGCAAATGAAACTCACAATACTGTATTTCGTAGTAAAAATACATATGACGTTATTGAACAAGTGTAAGGTTGGCCTCGGATTCACAAACCTATATCATTTGTATATAATTAATATACATAATTGTAATCGAACAAATTTATATATTTAGTAATGTATTAAGATTAATATTTATATATAATTAATACTTATGATATATTCTAATGTTTTTATGATATATAATTTAATTAACATCATATCCATATAAATAATATTATAGTAATTAAAACATAATATTATGTATTATTAATATACTTATGTAATTAATAAATTTTATATACATATCTTCTGTTTTAAAACAAATAAATAATAATTGTAATAATACTTGATTAAAGATAAAAAGAATAATGGTAGTAATAATAATATCCTAATTAAAATAAGGTAATAATAATAAATATATTAATAACAATGATAATAATATTTATAATTTGATAATAATAATGATAATAATAATATTAGTAATAATAATATCAATAACATTACCAATAATAATACTTATTAAAATCTTAAGAACTTAACGGTTTTATATCTATACGTACATATATATATATAGATACTTTGTTTATAATATGCACGACCAATGTTATGTTATTTATATTCTAATCAATATAAATTTTATATTTATCTTAGTACTAATCTGATTCAAGATCATAAGATTTTCCTAATTTTCAAGTTTAGTTCATAAACGTATAATATAATTAATAATAATAATAATCATAGTGGTAACTATAATAGTAATAATAATAAATGATAATTAATACTTATATTAATGATAAAGTTATATTTTTAATAATAATAATATCAGTAATAACAATAATGATAATAATATTAATTATACTAAAAATCTTATTACTAATATTACTTAATAATAACGATAATAAATAACAATAATAATAATAACAATGATAATAATAAAAATGAAATAATAATAATAAAAATAATAAGATTCTACCTCACAAGAATAGGTTCCAAAAAATAATCGCCCTTCCTCGGGCTCGAACCCGCGACCTCTCGAATACCCAAACACACCCTAACCAATACACTGCCCATACTTTTCTGAAATTATACCACCCTAAATATACTCAACCCGATTATTCTGTCATCCTATTTCTTCTCCTTCCTAACCAATTAATTCGGCCAGAGGATCAACCATAGCAAATACAAAATGAAGCGGTTTTTGGGTTCCTAAACTAAACATAAACAAATCTCTGTAATATCGATGATCAATAGAAACAGAAAGGAATAAAATTAAACAGCAGCTTTCGTGAAGAACACAAGGACTCCAAACTCGATTTTGAGTTTCAGACATGTTTAAATGATGATTATAAAATGAAATATGTTTTAAATGATTCGTGGAAGCTTTATGAACCATCAATTTCAACAGAAATGTTACAACACGTTCGAATTTTACGATGAACATAATTGTTAACTTTTTGAAATAAAAGTTTGACTCCAAAATTTAGACTCGATAGAAGGAATTGGAAATTGAAACTTTACAGAATATATCAGGACATGATTTAGATCTCTTATGCATTTTTAGATTTTGAAAAATGATTCGAATCGAGCTGTTGATTAAAGCCTATCAAGAACAGAGGAAACGGAGCAGTTTTCTAATTTTTATGTTTAATTCTTTATACAGCAGCAATTTAAAATTGATAATTGATAATAATGATAGAAGAATGGAATGAATTGAATGCAGAAAACTTTAGATGATCGATTTGGTTTTGTAGAGTTGCTGGAAGTCGACCAAGAATCACAGACAAACAGAAAAAGAAAATAAAACTAAAAAAAAAATCTGATATCGATATCCACTGATTTCGTTTTTATCTGCATTATATATATTATATAATATTAATAATAAATAAATATAAAGATATTAATAATAATAATAATAATACTAGAATTAATAATAATAATAATATCATAATAATACTAATAATAATAAAAGTAATAAAATAATGTTAATAATAATTTTAATTAAAATTGATAATTTTTAGTAGTCATGTTAATGATGATAGTTTTAATAATAATGATAACAATCAATAATATTCAAATTACAAATAAATTATAATATTCAATTATTCTTATAATAATATCTATATTTAAAATCTTTATTTTGATAATCATAACCCTAAAATTTATAATTATAATAATAATAATAATAATAATAATAATAATAATAATAATAATAATAATAATAATAATAATAATAATAATAATAATAATAATATTAATATTTATAATACTAATATTGATATTGATATTAATATTAATAATAATAATGAAAGTAATAATATTACTATAACAATTATATTTTAACTTGTAATTATTAATTATGCAATATTTAATATTTATATACTCTACTATATATATATATATATATATATATATATATATATATATATATATATATATATATATAATTATGTTTTAAATATTAAGTTTTATTACGTAGATAAATATATTAATATATTGAAAAAAATAAACTCAAAGTATAATATTATATATTAAATATTTTGTTGACGTTGACAAATTATGTTCGAAATAATCAATATACTCTATATATTCAAAATAATAAGCTTTAGTTATTTTAAGTTATCTTTTATAATAACCAAATCACATAATAGTTAATTAATATATTTAAATTATTATATATAATTATTTACATATATAATTTTTATATCTACATTTCTGTTTACAATCAAAGTTTCGTGAATCATCGAGTAAGGTCGAATGGGTAGTTAAGTGCATGAAATTATTTTAATGTAAAAGCGTCGATTTACTTAACCTATCGATATTCATCTTCTAAGTCATCTACATTTCATAATTTCACTTTCACAATAATTAATATGGAAGCTAAACAGCTATCTTTTCAAAAGTCACGAGGAAATTATTGTAAAGTATTCATTGAAAATTAAGCAGGAATCTCCACTAACTTTTGTCCAGTTACCGTTAATTGACACTTTGTTCTTACTTGTAAATCACTTTACCATTTATTCCTAATACCGTTAAAAGGAAAAAAAATTCTCAAATCAATGTGGACCTCACACAAGAGACCCGAAATCATATCACAATGTATCTGATAATTTAATCATTTGATATTATCTTTTAATCTCTGTCGATAACTAATACGTTTATGTAAAGTATTATTTATCAAATACTTTGTTAACGTTTTTAATTAATACAATTATATATCATTTATACATATCTATATACACATAAATGTTCGTGAATCATCGAGCACAGTCAAAGGGTAATTGATTACATGAATATAGTTTCAAAATTTTTGAGACTCAACATTACAGACTTCGCTTAACGTGTTGAAAACATATAAAGATTAAGTTTAAATTTGATCGGAAATTTCCGAGTCGTCACACTAGTGGAGAGATAATAGCCCCAACATGATTCTTGATGTAACTAAATACAATATTAAATAAAAATAAGTATCATAGTGGTATTTAAATAGGCACAACAATTCACATGTGAAGGTATTAAATATCATAAGATCTAAAAGTGCAAAATTCACTTTTAAAAATAGTAAAATGTCATTTTCGGCATCTAAAATGCTTTGAACGGGGGAAAGCCTTAAGGAAGTCTTGCTTGTAGCGCCGTTTTCTATTTAACTTGCGAAAATGGGTCTAATCTTCAAGTGAAATTTTTCTGAAAAATTCTCTACAAAATTTTGCCCGATTTTGTGGGGAATATAGTGACTTCAAATATGTGTTTTGTGACTATAAATTATCATCAAAATGAAACTACACTCTCATATATTCGCATTCAATATGAAATTTAGAAACAAAAACAAAAATAAGGTTATGAATCTAAAAACATAAACAAGGGCCTAAAAATACTCGAACAATAAAACAAGATATTATAAAAGCAGTAAGGTTTTGTGGCTAGTGGTGATATAGTAGCCCCAACATGATTTTCGATGTACCTAAATAAAATATTAAATAAAAAACAAGTATCATAGTGGTATTTAAACAGGCACAACAATTCACATGTGAAAGTATTACTTATCATAAGAGCTAAAAGTGCAAAATTCACCTTTAAAAATGGTAAAATGTCATTTTCGGCATCTTAACTGCTACGAACGGGGGGAAAGCCTTAAGGAAGTCTTGCTTGTAGCGCCGTTTTCTAGTTATCTTGCGAAAATGGGTCTAATCTGTAATTGAAATTTTTTTGGAAAATTCTCCACAAAATTTTGCCCGATTTTGTGGAGAATGTAGTGAATTCAAATATGTGTTTTGCGACTATTAATTATCAACAAAACAAAACTACTCTCTCATATATTCGCATTCAATATGAAATGTAGAAACAAAAACAAAAATAAGGTTATAATCTAGAGAAATAAAAAAGCGGGTAAAAATACTAACCAAGACGTTATAAAAGCACCAAGATTTTGTGGCTAGTGGTGAGATAGTTTCTCCAACATGATTCTTGATGTACCTAAATACAATATTAAATAAAAACAAGTATCATAGTGGTATTTAAACAGGTACAACAATTCACATGTGAAGGTATTACTTATCCTAATATTTAAAAGTACAAAATTCACCTTTAATAATAGTAAAATATTATTTTCAGCATCTAAACTGTTTCGAATGGGGGAAAGCCTTAAGGGAGTCTTGCTAGTAGCGCCTTTTTCTAGTTATCTTGCAAATCTGGGCCTAATCTGTGATTGTAAGTTTTTTGGAAAATTCTCTACAAAATTTTGCCCGATTTTGTGGAGAATGTAGTGACTTCAAACATGTGTTTTGCGACCATTAATTATCATCAAAATAAAACTACACTCTCATATATTCGCATTCAATATGAAGTTTATAACCAAAAACAAGTATCATATTGGTATTTAAACAGGCACAATAATTCACATGTGAAGGTATTACTTATCCTAAGATCTAAAAGTGCAAAATTCACCTTTAAAAATAGTAAAATGTTATTTTCGACATCTATACTGTTTCGAATAGAGGAAAGCCTTAAGGAAGTCTTCCTCGTAGTGCCTTTTTCTAGTTATCTAACGAAAATGGGCATAATCTGCAATTGAAAGTTTTTTGGAAAATTCTCCACAAAATTTTGTCCGATTTTGTGGGGTATGTAGTGACTTCAAACATGTGTTTTGCGACTATTAATTATCATCAAAATGAAACTACACTCTTATATATTCGCATTCAATATCAAGTTTAGAAACAAAAACAAAACTAAGTCTATGAATTTTGAGAAATAAAAAGCGGCAAAAAGTACTCGAACAATAAAACCAAGACGTTATAAAAGCACCCATGTTTTATGGCTAGTGGTGAGATAATAGCTCCAACATGATTCTTGATGTACCTAAATACAATATTAAATAAAAACAAGTATCATAGTGGTATTTAAATAGGAATAACAATTTACATGTAAAGGTATTACTTATCCTAAGATCTAAAAGTGGAAAATTCACCTTTAAAAATAGTAAAATGTTATTTTTGGCATTTAAACTATTTTGAACGGGGGAAAGCCTTAAGGAAGTCTTGCTCGTAGCGCCTTTTTCTAGTTATATTGCGAAAATGTGCTTAATCTACAATTGAAAAAAATTTGGAAAATTCTCTACAAATTATTGCCCGATTTTGTGGGGAATGTAGTGACTTCAAACATGTGTTTTGCGAGTATTAGTTATCATAAAAATGAAACTACATTCTCATATATTAGCATTCAATATGAAGTTTAAAAAAAACAAAAATAAGGTTATGAATCTAGAGAAATAAAAAAGCGGCTAAAAATACTCGAACAATAAAACCAAGACGTTATACAAGCAGCAAGGTTTTGGCTAGTGGTGATATAGTAGCCCCAACATGATTCTCGATGTACCTAAATACAATATTAAAGAAAAACAAGTATCATAGTGGTATTTTAACAGGCACAACAATTCACATGTGAAGGTATTACTTATCCTAAGATCTAAAAGTACAAAATTCACCTTTAAAAATTGTAAAATGTCATTTTCGGCATCTAATCTGCTTCGAATGGGGGAATGCATAAAGGAGGTCTTGCTCGTAGCGCCGTTTTCTAGTTATCTTGTGAAAATGGGCGTAATCTGCAATTAAAATTTTTTTGAAAATTCTTCAAAAAATTTTGCCCGATTTTGTGGGGAATGAAGTGATTTCAAATATGTGTTTTGCGACTATTAATTATTATCAAAACAAAACTACACTCTCATATATTCACGTTCAATATGAAATTAGAAACAAAAACAAAAATAAGGTTATGAATCTAGAGAAATAAAAAAGCGGGTAAAAATACTCTAACAATAAAACCAAGACGTTATAAAAGCACCAAAGTTTTGTGGCTAGTGGTGAGATAGTAGACCTAACATGATTCTCGATGTACCTAAATAAAATATTAAATAAAAACAAGTATCATAGTGGTATTTAAATAGACACAACAATTCACATGTGAAGGTATTACTTATCATAAGATCTAAAAGTACAAAATTCACCTTTAAAAATAGTAAAATGACATTTTCGGCATCTAAACTACTTTAAACGGGGGAATGCCTTAAGGAGGTCTTGCTCGTAGCCGTTTTCTAGTTATATTGCAAAAATGGGCGTAATCTGCAATTGAAATTTTTTTGAAAATTCTCCACAAAATTTTGCCCGATTTTGTTGGGAATGATATGACTTCAAATATGTGTTTTGCGACTATTAATTATCATTAAAATGAAACTACACTCTCATATATTCATATTCAATATGAAATTTAGAAACAAAAACAAAAATAAGATTACGAATCTAGAGAAACAAAAAAACAGGGTAAAAATACCGAACAATAAAACCACGACGTTATAAAATTACCAAGGTTTTTTGGCTATTGGTGAGATAGTAGCCCCAACATAATTCTCGATGTACCTTAATACAAAATTAAAGAAAAACAAGTATCATAGTGGTATTTAAACAGGCACAACAATTCACTTGTGAAGGTATTACTTATCCTAAGATCTAAAAGTACAAAATTCACCTTTAAAAATAGTAAAATGTCATTTTTAGTATCTAAACTGCTTCGAACGGGGGAATGCATAAAGGAGGTCTTGCTCATAGCGTCGTTTTCTAGTTATCTTGCGAAAATGGGCGTAATCTACAATTAAATTTTTTTTTTAAATTCTCCAAAAAATTTTGCCCGATTTTTGTGGAGAATGTAGTGATTTCAAATATGTGTTTTGCGACTATTAATTATCATCAAAACGAAACTACACTCTCATATATTCGCGTTCAATATGAAATTTAGAAATAAAAACAAAAATAAGGTTATGAATCTAGAGAAATAAAAAAGCGGGTGAAAATACTCGAACAATAAAACTAAGACGTTCTAAAATTACCAAGGTTTTGAGACTAGTAGTGAGATAGTAGCTCCAACATGATTCTCGTTGTACCTAAATAAAATATTAAAGAAAAGCAAATATCATAGTGGTATTTAAATAGGCACAACAATTCACATTTGAAGGTATTACTTGTCATAAGATCTAAAAGTGCAAAATTCACATTTAACAATAGTAAAATGTCATTTTCGGCATCTAAACTGCTTCAAACAAGGGAAAGCCTTAAGAAAATCTTGCTCGTTGTGCCGTTTTCTGGTTATCTTGCGAAAATGGGCCTAATCTCCAGATGAATTTTTTTTTGGAAAATTCTCCAAAAAATTTTGCTCGATTTTATGGGGAATATAGTGACTTTAAATATGTGTTTTGCGACTATTAATTATCATTAAAATGAAACTACACTCTCATATATTCGCATTCAATATGAAATGTAGAAACAAAAACAAAAATAAGATTATGAATCTAGAGAAATAAAAAAGCGGGTAAAAATACTCGAACAATAAACCAAGACGTTATAAAAGCACCAAAGTTTTGTGGCTAGTGGTGAGATATGTCATGACCCAGAAAATTTCGACTTATTTTTAAGTCAATTTTTCTATATGAATTAATTTTTCTGACACGATAAGCAAAGTCTGTAATATTGAGTCTCAAAATTTTTGAACTGTTTTCATATATTCATTTACCCTTCGACCATTTTCGACGATTCATGAACAATTAATTGTAAATAGATATGTGTGTATATATGTATATAAATAATAATTGGAAATATAATATTAAATATTATATGTTGTTGTTATTAAAAATTAATTATGTAAAATAAAATAAAAATATGATATTATGATAATTATTATTTAAAACATATCTATATATATATAAATAAAGTATGATAATCATAGTACCCCTAACGTAAGCGGGATTATAGGTAAGGTAGGGCGATGTAGTTAAGTATGTGAGACGCAAACTTTTCATAAGTGGGCCCGGTTTCAAATATTGGCTTAACACTGACCGCCTTCATGCATGCGTATAGGTTCCTAACCATTAGTTATGCCTTCCCTGGTTGCTCAAATTCTTTAACCATATCATCTGGTGCCGCCTTCATTAGCGAGTAAATCACGTTAGCTTGGTTTTGAGCGCGCTCTTCAAGTGTTTGGGTGCTTGGCAAAGAATTTGACACTGCGTTGAGAGGTGTTTGCTAAGATACATAGACTATCGGGGTTGGGCGTGATTCTGTTGGTGGCGCCATCTGGTACAACCCCGAGCTCAGCTGAGTGCTTTGAATGTTCAACTCTTGCGTGTCAAAACTCATTTTTTGCAAAGCTTCTATCGCGCTAGCCGGCGTAGTGGGTGTGCGCTATTCGATACTTGAAAACTCATCATTAGTACCATGCACAGACAACCCAGACACGCTAACATGGATGGGAATAGTTCCCACGTAAGTGGTGCTTGCTGACCACAGTATAGGTCACGTTGTCTCAGGATTTTTGAAGCCTTGTACTGGAGTATCTGGTAAAGGATGAAGGGTAGTTCTTGTTGGCAGTGCACTCGTATTGCTGCTTGCATGTGTACCCGTTGGTTTGGATACTCGAGGTGCTTGCGATTGTGCTGGAACTGCCTTCAAAACCTCTGGTTGACTCGTCATTTCCTTCGCGCTATTCTTTGAATTACCTGGGACTAAAACACACACACACAAAAAAGAAATGTTTGAAGGTAAAGAACTTTAAGAAAAAAAGATTTTAACAAAACCTTTTAACTTAGAGTCCCACGGATGGCGCCATTTGATCAAGCATAAAATGGTCCAAGGGGTTCGATTAATGCAAGATCAACAATTAAGGGGGATTTAAGGGTTCCTTGAATTTAACTCTCCGGTCTGGAGTATCGTGAATACCCCTCATACGAGATGATGATCTCAGAAAGGGTGGTTAAACATGACCCACCAACATTCGGGTTAGCCAGAATTTATGGCTCAAGGGCGATGATAGGATTTATGTTGTATAAACGTTACCTGAAATCGCAAAGTGTATCAAGGAGCTATTCTGGTCGTGCAGGTTAGCTAGAGTGGTAAATGTGATTGAGAGTGATTATAGGTGAAGTGGAGTTGATTTCCAATCGTTGTTGTGTTTTTGGCTCAAGTTACATCTATTTATACATGTGAGCTTTTGTCCCTTAGTGCCACGTAAGGGGACAAAAAGACATGTTAGTGCCACGTTGTTTTATCCTTGTTCTTTTATTCGAAAAGTTGTAAAAGTGCTTCCATTATTTTAGTGGTGTCTCCTTTATACCATGCTATCCTTTTCTGGCAGTTATGCCATGCCAGGATCATAGCGTCCTGCCACAGGTGTCCTTTCTGCTTTAGTGTCTGATATTGCTTAAAACGAACATTTATTTAGACGCAATATCATTCCAAAATGTAATGTTTTTAATTATAATTTCCTTATTTTTAGTTGTAATCGTTTAAATAAATAAGTGCGAAGACGAAAGACGAAGATCGCTCGAAAATGAAGATATAAAGTCAAAAACGAAGATTTAAAAAGCGAAAACGTCCAAAATGCTCAAACGTACAAGTTACACTCCAAGTGGTTTAAATTATCGAAGAAAAACGTCTAAATATTGACAAGAATGCAAGTTGCAGAACGCAAATTACACGATATTAAATTGTACGAAAAGACGTTCGAGAAACCAGGACTGAGACATAAACCGGACGTAAATGTACGAGACATCGGAGCCAAAATTATGAGTCAACTATGCACAAGAATATAATATAATATTTAAATAATTATATAAATTATTTATATATTATATATATTTTTATAATATGTCGACAAGTAAAAATCCAAAAAATTGTGAGCTGGATCTGACGGCCATGCGATCGCATGGGAAATAGGCATAAAACCCATGCGATCGCATGGGTTACTGTAGCAGGCCAAAATCCTATAAAAAGGCAGTTTGATCGAGAGTTTTATACACAATATTTTCATTTCTTCTCTGCATACTTATATTTATATTTATAATTATAATTTTAATTTAAGTTTATTTTAATAATAAGGTTATTGTAACGTTTAATTTACGGGTTTTAAGTTGAAATTCTGTCCGGGTACCGCTACGCTAATTATATCACTTTTTACCGTTCCAACTCGCTGTAAGTCTCCACGTCCTAACTTTATTTTCACGTATCGTTATTGTTGTTATTATTTCTATTGTTATTATTATTATTATTATTGTTATTTTTATTGTTATTGTAATATTTATTATTATCATCGTTATTATCGTTATTTATTATTTATTATTGTTATCGTTTATTATTATTATTATTGTTACCATGCCCACTTTATATAATTTATATTTTTACGCCGTTATAATGTCCAACTAAATATCCATAGTGGTAACTAAAATGTAGTACCTCTGGACAAATGGATTGAACCATATTATAATATTATGATGTAACTTTGACTATTTTTAATATTAAGTTTAATCACAACCCATTGTTATATAATTTAATATTTTCACCCCTATCATATAATTTATTAAAATTAATAAGCGAAAGTGCATTAAATTTACATAAATTATGCTTCAACACCTCGGTGATCTAGACGGACATATGGACAAATTATTGACAACAATTTAGAAGTGTGATTTGGTGGTTTGGGTAATATTACAGTTTATATAATCGTGTAATTATAAAAAGGGTAAGACCGTTATAATTTTGGTTTTAACTAAAGTAAAAACTGGATTAAATCTCAATTTAAATAGTCGGGGTATAATTTAATTCGCTAAAACGAGATCTAAACGAAAGTGAGATTTAGTTTTAGTTAATTAAATCTTTATAAATTGAAAGATAAAATATAAGGATATATATTAAAACATCGTAATCGGACTTAAAACAATCCATAAATCCAGAGGGGACATATTTTAGTAGTCACTACTTCACCTTATTTTAAATCTCTTCAATTTCACTTTTTACCATATAGTAAATTTTAATTACTTTTTACTATTTTGCTATATTGCCATGAAAAACCTTATTTCTTCTATTTTGTCAAATTAGTTAAATTGTATTTTTATTGTAGTTAATTTAGTTATTTCGTTTTAGTTAAATTTATATTCCGTTCAATTAAGTAGTAAACCCTAATCCAAAATCCCCCTTTTAAATAGATTAACTTTTAGCAATTAAAAAATCTTGAAAACTCTATCTCCCTGTGAAACGAACCGGATTTACCAAATAAACTATTACTATACGGATAGGACAAAGTTGCCTATATGTGTGAAATCAATCCGAAATCATAAGAACACCATATAATCACAACCAATTCGTGTAATAAATTCAATCTAAATCCGATCAAAATAAAAGGATACGATCGAGCACATCAACTTTTTGGCGCCGCTGCCGGGGAAGTTGGCAGTTAAATAAATAGATAATTTTTCTGATTCGTAGTAATAGTTGGATTTATACGTGGACTGGGTTATTGGAGCCAAACAGTACTCAATTATATTGAGACCAAACGAATCCTGCCCCTCTGCTGCATCTTTTGGCTATTCAAAACGTGGGCAAAATCAGAAGAAAAATCTGTTTGTTTAAAGGTTTTTATCATTGTTTTTATGTTATTCGATCCTTTCGTAAAAATTCATTTTCAAGAAAGTTCAATGTTTATACACTTAGTGAATAAATCCTTCAAGATTACATACAATTTTGTAATTGTATGACCCGTTCAGGAAATCCTAAACTCGTTGCACTTAATCCAGAACCTGAAAGAAACTTGAACAAAAGATTAAAACAAGAAAAACAAAAAAAATTAGGTAGTACTAGTCAACCGAAAACACCAAAAAATATCAAAAAACAAGTAGGAAACACTAGTGGTCAACCAGAAATCAAAACTGAACCTGAAACCATCGTCATTAAAGAAGAAATGGCTGAAGTAACACCTGATCCAAATGATCTACCGATGTGGAATACCAGACAAACTGTTCCCCCTCTCGCACTTGCACCTATAAGAAGACCTGAAATTGAGGCTGAAAACTGGGAAGTCAAGGGGCAGTTTATGCACATGGTTCGTGAAAACCAATTCGACGGAAGACTTAATAATAATCCGATAGAACATTTAGAAGCTTTTGAAGATTTATGTGAACTGTACAAAAACAAAGATGTTTCTTCAGATGCATTTAAGTTAAGAACTTTTCTGTACTCGTTAATCAGAGACGCAAAAGCATGGTTGAAAGCATCAAAACCTGATTCTATCACAACTTTTAACGAATTAAGAGAAAAATTCATTACCCGATTTTTCCCACCGGCAAAAGCCGAAAGACTTAGAACTGAAATCACCACTTTTAAACAAAAGTCGGATGAAACTCTTTATGATGCATGGGAAAGATTAAAAAGAATGTTACGAAATTGTCCGCAACACGGATTGCAAAAAGGGCAAATAGTTCAAACTTTTTATTGTGGTATTGATGAACATACTCGTGGTATATTAGATTCCTCCGCTGGAGGAGTATTTATGTACAAATCACCAAATCAAGCGTATGACATGTTAGAAGACATGTCAGTTCATACTTTTGAATGGACACCGTCTAGAGATCAACTACTTAGACAGATGGTGGCAAGCCTTGAAGAAAATGAAGATAACAACACAACCATAGCTTCACTGTCGAATCAATTCAAAAAGTTTGGAAGAGAAATAGAGAAACTAAATTCAACAGTTTTAGCATTGCAAGTAGGATGTGAAATCTGTGGACAGCCACATTTCACGAAAGATTGTGATATCAATGATCGGCCAATGAACTCAGTAGCACAAGTTAATTTTATGGCCAATCAAAGACAAGGAAATTTTCAAGGAGGAAATTCTAATTATCAACATGCAAACCCATGATATCAAAACCCGAAGAATTTTGCTTTTCAAAGAAATGGACCACCTGGCTTTTTCAATAGAAACCAACCTCCATTTCCACCTCAACAAAATTTTCAACAACAACCGTTACCTCAATTACCATATCAACAACAAAATCATAACATGCAACCAGTGGAGAAGAAATCTAACTTTGAAGAAGTTATGATGAATTTTGTCAAAAGTTAAACAGAAACGAATGAGCAAGTGAAGAGACAATTACATCAATCCCAAACGGAAAACGAGCAAGTCCAAAGGAATCATCAAGCGTCAATTCAAAACCTTGAAAGAGATATGGGAAGAATATCTCAATTGCTTGCTGAAAGGCAATCAGGAACTTTACCATCCAACACGCAACCAAACCCAAAGGGTAAGGAAA
The DNA here is from genome assembly GCF_046630445.1 of Rutidosis leptorrhynchoides. NCBI lineage: Eukaryota > Viridiplantae > Streptophyta > Magnoliopsida > Asterales > Asteraceae > Rutidosis > Rutidosis leptorrhynchoides. Next base: position 585,809,982 of record NC_092335.1, on the reverse strand, counting down.
CTCAAAATTCAAGTAATATTTCGCAAGTTAATTCAATCACTACGCGAACTGGGTTAACCATTAACCCAGAGATTCCAAAGCCTCTCACTCCTATTCATGTTTCACAAGAAAACGAACCTGTGGTGGAAGAAAATACGGTGCCAACCACAAGTGCACCAAAGACTCAAAATCAACCACCATTGAAGGTATACAAACCTCCAATTCCATATCCGCAACGTTTGAAGAAAGATAAATTACAAGCACAATACAACAAGTTTGCTGACATGATTAAGCAAATTTGTATAAATGTACCGCTTGTAGATGTTCTTGCGGGTATGCCGAATTATGGAAGGTTTATCAATGATCTTATAGCAGACAAAGGAAAATATGCAGAAGTTTCAGCCACATTCCTTAATGAGGAATGCTCGGCAATTTTACAATAGCAAAATTTTCCACCAAAACTTGGAGATCCTGGAAGTTTCATCATTCCTTGTCTGATGGGAGATTCAGTAATGTACGATGCATTAGCTGATTTAGGAGCAAGCATTAACCTTATGCCTCACTCCTTGTACTTAAAATTGAACTTAGGTGATTTGAAACCAACTAGGATGTGTATACGATTAGCTGATAGAACATACAACTATCCTATTGGCATTGCTGAAAACCTACCGGTTAAAGTAAATCACTTAATCTTTCCTGCTGATTTCGTTGTTCTTGAAATGGAAGAAGATAGTAAGGTTCCCCTAATTCTAGGGCGTCCCTTTCTAAATACTGCAGACGCAATTGTGCGTGTAAAAGAGAAAAATCTCAGCTTAGGTGGGGGAGGATAGAATTATATTGAACATAGATAAGGCTATGAAACACCCTATGTCTCCTGATGACGAATGTTTCCAAATAGACATTGTTGATTGTTGTATTGAGGAAGAACTACAAGAACTATTAAATGTCGACACCTCAGATTTCACCCCGATGGGTGAAGGTGAAGATTTTAATGTCGATATAGAGTTAGACAAGCTGTTGAAGGTAGTCACTGATGAAGAATACGAAGAAGAAGAAATTCCCGGGGAAGATGAACCTTTTGAAGAAATTACCGATGGTAATAGGTTCCGGATAAAATCTTCCTTGGAAGAACCACCCACCTTGGAACTTAAAGAACTCCCGGAACATTTGGAGTATGCTTATCTCCAAGGAACGTCACAATTACCCGTCATAATTTCATCAAAACTTTCCGATGACGAAAAGGGTAGGTTAATGTCTATTTTAAAAACCCACAAAAAGGCAATTGCTTGGAAAACAACTGATATTCCAGGGATTAACCCTGCTTATTGTACTCTCAAAATTCTAATGGAAGAAGATTTTAAACCCGTGGTACAAAGGCAACGGAGGTTAAATCCTAACATGAAAGAAGTTGTCAAAAAGGAGGTTATCAAATTACTTGATGCCTGGTTAATTTACCCTATATCTGATAGTTCGTGGGTAAGTCCTGTACAAGTAGTACCCAAGAAAGGGGGTACGACTGTTATTCTAAATGATAAGAACGAACTCGTTCCTACAAGAACAGTCACTGGGTGGAGAGTCTGTATAGACTATCGTCGTCTAAACGACGCTACAAGGAAAGATCATTTCCCGCTACCATTTATCGACCAAATGCTAGAACGTTTGGCGGGAAAAGATTACTACTGTTTCCTTGATGGATTCTCCGGTTATTTTCAAATTCCAATTGATCCAAAAGACCAAGAGAAGACCACTTTTACTTGTCCATTTGGTACTTTTGCGTACCGACGAATGCCATTCGGATTATGTAATGCACCAGGCACCTTCCAAAGGTGTATGATGGCAATTTTTCATGACATGATTGAAGAAAGTATAGAAGTCTTTATGGACGATTTCTCTATTTTTGGGGACTCCTTCAACTCATGTCTCTCAAACCTTGAACGAATGCTAATTCGTTGTGAAGAATCAAATCTTGTTTTAAACTGGAAGAAATGCCACTTCATGGTGAAGGAAGGCATTGTTTTAGGACACAAGATTTTTCGAGCTAGAATGGAAGTAGACAAAGCTAAGATAGACGTTATTTCAAAACTTCCTCCTCCAACCAATGTTAAAGGAATTCGTAGTTTCCTTGGTCATGCGGGATTCTATCGACGATTCATAAAGGACTTTTCCAAAATCGCTCGACCCATGACTAAACTTCTTGAGAAAGACAGTACATTCGATTTCAACGACGAATGTCTAAATGCTTTCTCCATTCTGAAAGAGAAACTTACGAATGCACCCATCATGGTATCACCCGACTGGTCCAAACCTTTCGAGCTAATGTGTGATGCTAGTGATTTCGCGCTGGGAGCTGTTTTAGGTCAACGTCAAGATAACAAATTTCAACCAATCTACTACGCAAGTAAAACACTTACAAGAGCTCAGTTGAATTACACAACTACTGAGAAGGAGCTTCTTGCAGTAGTTTTTGCTTTCGATAAGTTTAGATCTTACCTGGTGTTATCTAAAAAAATTGTTTATACCGATCATTCAGCACTAAAGTACTTATTCAAGAAGCAAGATGCTAAGCCTAGACTAATTCGTTGGATTCTTCTCCTACAAGAATTCGACATTGAAATCAAGGATAAAAAGGGTGCTGAAAATCTCGCTGCAGATCACTTGTCCCGTCTTGAAAATCCTAACTTAGAAACACTCGATGAATCTACTATTCACGATACTTTTCCAGACGAGTTCCTTACGAAAATTAAAACAGAAGAAGAAATTCCATGGTTTGCGGACTTTGCCAATTATCTTGCCGCAGGAATTCTTGTTAAGAATCAAACTTATCAGCAAAAGAAGAAATTTTTCGCTGATCTAAAGTTTTACTTCTGGGAAAGCCCTAATCTCTTTCGTATAGGAGCAGATCAAGTTATTCGTCGATGTGTATACGGTAAAGAAGCTCAACAAATTCTGGAGCACTGTCATCAAGGACCAGCTGGTGGACATTTCGGACCAAGCTATACAGCTAAGAAGGTTTTTGACTCAGGTTTTTACTGGCCTACAATTTTTCAAAGATGCACATAATATGGTAAAAACCTGTGATGCTTGTCAAAGATCTGGAAATATCTCCAAGAGAGACGAAATGCCACAACAAAGCATCCTAATATGCGAAGTATTTGACATTTGGGGTATTGACTTCATGGGTCCGTTCCCTGCCTCTAACAAATGCAAATACATTCTCGTAGCAGTCGATTATGTTTCTAAATGGGCTGAAGCAAAAGCTCTACCCACTAACGATGCTCGAGTTGTTGTCAGCTTTCTCAAAAACCTTTTCTCACGATTCGAACTTCTAAAAGCATTAATCAGTGATCGTGGAACTCATTTTACAAATCAATTACTCGAGAAAGTACTTAAAAAGTATGGAGTTAATCATCGTTTCTCAACTTCTTACCACCCTCAAACGAGTGGCCAAGTTGAAAACACAAATCGAGGTCTTAAACAAATTTTAGAAAGAACAGTTAAGAATAATTCAAAAATCTGGCATCGAAAGCTAGATGATGCGATATGGGCATTTAGAACCGCATTCAAAATGCCCATTGGTACCACTCCTTTCCGATTAATATATGGTAAGGCGTGTCATCTACCTGTCGAGGTTGAACACAAGGCATATTGGGCAATAAAAGAATGTAATACAGACCCTGTGGAAGCCGGAGAAAATCGATTCTTACAATTGCATGAATTAGACGAGCTAAGACTTCAAGCATATGAAAACTCGAGATCTTACAAAGAGAGAACTAAGAAATGGCACGATGCTAGCTTAAAAGAGAAGAAAGCATTTGAACCAGGAGACAAAGTTCTAATTTTTCAATCACGTTTTAAGTTTTCACCTGGAAAACTTAAGTCCCGATGGAGGGGACCGTATGAAGTAAAACAAGCATTTCCATCCAGATACGTAGAGTTATATGACAAGAATGGTGGTATTTTCAATGTGAATGGTCACAGACTTAAATTCTATTATGAAGGGTTCAACAACACTGAAAGAGATAACATCACATTCTACCCTAAGGACAAATAAATTCAGGGTAATTTTAGCTAACCACTCGCCTTCTTAAAACGTTTCAAATTATTTCAAGAGTGGAGCCCGATTGGTCTTTTCCGCTAGCAGACACTAAAGAACTAGTCTTCTCCCTCCATTCTTAATTTTTTTAGTTTTGTATGAAATTAATATGCTTTTTAAATTTAAGTTTTGTGTGATTTTAAAAACAAAATTTACTTTATTTCATTAAGTTTAAAAAAAAGATTTCTAAAATTCGTCGTGAGTTAAACACTAGGTCATAGAACCGAAATTACTTTACCCAAGGACGGGGCGAAAAATTTTGTTATCATTATTTTTAATATTATTGATCTAAAGTATGCCAAAAATATTATATGAATGTGGGGTAATATACCAAACTTCAAAAATATGTATATATGTTTGTAGTTTATTTTATGTACTAATAAGGGTAAAAGACGCATTTTCAAAGACTGAAATTCAGTTTAGCAAAAGCAACCAATTTTTGGCAAAACATATGAAATGATGACAGAAATTTTGGGATGACGAACAAATCAACATCAACAGATTAAACAGAAAACTCGCAAGTTATGGCTTTTTAGCTAAAGAGGTTTTAACTCCCTTTCTACTCTAATTGCCCTCGTGAATTTAATTTAGTCTGATTTCATTGCAAGTGAGGGCATTGCATGATCTCAAGTGTGGGGAGGGGTTATAAATTCTCTCGGGTTTATACACTTGACTTATTTTCTAAATTTTGTGAAAATTTTAAAAAAAAATTTTAACTAAATGAATTCAAATCTTGTTTAATATATTTATGAACGATAAAACTAGGTGCGGGTACCGAAATTATTGTTAACCTTAAAAAAAGGATATAAATTGAGAAACAACTAAAACGCTTGAATTTATTTATTATAAATAAAAAGACGCATGAAAAAAAGTCAAGTGTGGGGAGATTTGTCAATATATATGAACTGTTATCACATGTTTGTACGAAGTTTATTGCAGGTACTTTTGCTTTGGGCTGTATAAATTTGTTTTACCCATTAAATTGTGAAAATTAAAGAAAAGATGGATCTACACGATGAATCAATTCCATCATTAAAATGAAGTAAAGTCTTCGGAAAAAGAAACGCGCTTCTTGATTTAGGTCAGGAAGTTGTCGTCCAAACCAGTTGTAGAGTCTACGAAAAACCTTGAAAAGTTTTCTCGAAAATCAGCTAGAAATCCACGGACCTCAGCATCAAACAAGGTCGTCAAGTGGTCAGACTTATCCTAACCATGAGAGGATCTGTCTCGTAAAATGGGGAGGGCGCCGTGCAAATTAGCTTGATAAGACTAATGAATCAGACCCCCAGAAAGGGTAATCTCCTTAAAGATTAAAAATCAACATTTAAGCCTGATATTACTCAATCCTTGAGATTGACCTTAAAGATTGAGAATTACAAACTCATGGAATTCAATGATATCTAAACTCGAGCTTGAACGAGAAAATATTTTGATCAAATTAAAACCGATTTGTTTTCTGAAAACCTATTTTCAATGCGTTCATTACCATTGAACGTAAAATCCTGAGAATTCATCAAGAATTCATTAGGTCACCTGAACCAAATCGGGTGTCAACCGTAAGAACGGTGGTTGCATAGCATGGTCGAAGACAGGACCTTGTGGCAGACCGAAAATTATAGGGTGATCTTTGCTATTTCTCCTACAAAGGATAGTAATTGCATCCGACAAGTTGTGGACCATAATCAAAAGCATGTCATTAGACATTGCCTTAACAGTTGCTTGTTCATCGCTTTCCTTTACAACCGGACGGTAGTTTACTGAAAGATAATATACGGGACAAGTATATTGGACGTGTTGCTTTCCTAATACAAGGTTAGCTAGTGGGTGACACAAAACCGCAAGTTTTGAACTAAAATTTTAAAATCTGAAACCCACAACACCACAAAAACAATTTGCAACACCGATAAAGGGTTTAATCGGAAAACTTATCTAGGGTAAAAGCTAGATTGAATTTTCAAAAGATCAAATGTTTTCATAAAGATCCAATTTCCTTAAAGGATCTAAATTTTCATAGCCATGTGGGACTGTAAACCACATCGTTACTATCATTGTTTACACCGTATTAAAATCACTGATGTATAAATTGTGAAGAATAAAGAAGTGATTAGTGTGAAGTTTGTTTTATTTCAAGTTCTATATTGCTTGAGGACAAGCAACATTCAAGTTTAGGGATATTTGATATTGCTTAAAACGAACATATATTTAGACGCAATATCATTCCAAAATGTAATGTTTTTAATTGTAATTTCCTTATTTTTAGTTGTGATCTTTTAAATAAATAAGTGCGAAGACGAAAGACGAAGATCGCTCGAAAATGAAGATTTAAAGTCAAAAATGAAGATTTAAAAAGCGAAAACGTCCAAAATGCTCAAACGTACAAGTTACACTCCAAGTGGTTTAAATTATCGAAGAAAAACGTCTAAAGATTGACAAGAATGCAAGTCGCGGAACGCAAATTACAAGATATTAAATTGTACGAAAAGACGTTCGAGAAACCGGGACTGAGACATAAACCGGGCGTAAATGTACGAGACATCGGAGCCAAAATTATGAGTCAACTATGCACAAGAATATAATATAATATTTAAATAATTATATAAATTATTTATATATTATATATATTTTTATAATATTTCGACAAGTAAAAATCCAAAAAATTGTGAGCTGGATCTGGCGGCCATGCGATCGCATGGGAAATAGGCATAAAACCCATGCGATCGCATGGGTTACTGTAGCAGGCCAAAATCCTATAAAAAGGCAGTTTGATCGAGAGTTTTATACACAATATTTTCATTTCTTCTCTGCATACTTATATTTATATTTATAATTATAATTTTAATTTAAGTTTATTTTAATAATAAGGTTATTGTAACGTTTAATTTATGGGTTTTAAGTTAAAATTCTGTCCGGGTACCGCTACGCTAATTATATCACTTTTTACCGTTCCAACTCGCTGTAAGTCTCCACGTCCTAACTTTATTTTCACGTATCGTTATTGTTGTTATTATTTCTATTGTTATTATTATTATTATTATTATTATTATTATTATTATTATTGTTGTTATTTTTATTGTTATCGTAATATTTATTATTATCGTCGTTATTATCATTATTTATTATTTATTATTGTTATCATTTATTATTATTATTATTATTGTTACCATGTCCACTTTATATAATTTATATTTTTACGCCGTTATAATGTCCAACTAAATATCCATAGTGGTAACTAAAATGTAGAACCTCTGGACAAATGGATTGAACCATATTATAATATTATGATGTAACTTTGACTATTTTTAATATTAAGTTTAATCACCAACCCATTGTTATATAATTTAATATTTTCACCCCTATCACATAATTTATTAAAATTAATAAGCGAAAGTGCATTAAATTTACATAAATTATGCTTCAACACCTCGGTGATCTAGACAGACATATGGACAAATTATTGACAACAATTTAGAAGTGTGATTTGGTGGTTTGGGTAATATTACAGTTTATATAATCGTGTAATTATAAAAAGGGTAAGATCGTTATAATTTTGGTTTTAACGAAAGTAAAAACTGGATTAAATCTCAATTTAAATAGTCGGGGTATAATTTAATTCGCTAAAACGAGATCTAAACGAAAGTGAGATTTAGTTTTAGTTAATTAAATCTTTATAAATCGAAAGATAAAATATAAGGATATATATTAAAACATCGTAATCGGACTTAAAAACAATCCATAAATCCAGAGGGGACATATTTTAGTAGCCACTACTTAACCTTATTTTAAATCTCTTCAATTTCACTTTTTACCATATAGTAAATTTTAATTACTTTTTACTATTTTGCTATATTGCCATGAAAAATCTTATTTCTTCTATTTTGTCAAATTAGTTAAATTGTATTTTTATTGTCGTTAATTTAGTTATTTCGTTTTAGTTAAATTTAAATTTCGTTCAATTAAGTAGTAAACCCTAATCCAAAATCCCCCTTTTAAATAGATTAACTTTTAGCAATTAAAAAATCTTGAAAACTCCATCTCCCTGTGGAACGAACCGGATTTACCAAATAAACTATTACTATACGGATAGGACAAAGTTGCCTATATGTGTGAAATCAATCCAAAATCATAAGAACACCATATAATCACAACCAATTCGTGTAATAAATTCAATCTAAATCCGATCAAAATAAAAGGACACGATCGAGCACATCAGTGTCGCCATAGTACATTTCTAGCCTTGTTCATGCCATTTAGATGGCGCCATGTTTAAAATGTGCGACCAACATTGCGGGCATATTATTAAGGCATAATCAAATGGCGCGTGAACAAGCGTATGGACATGGTCTTGCGCGATTATATAGGGCGATGCGCACCATTCTGATGTTGCGCAATGGATGTGCAGCTATGCGCATCATTACCTACCATTTTAAAGATTTGATTTTGCTCATAATTATAGTGTAATATAGTCTATGGATCGAGTCATTACTTGTATGTATGTGTATGTGTGTTTAAATTGACGTATGATTGTTTTTGGAAAATTCAGAATTTGAATTTAATTTTATGGGTTAATAGATATTTTTTGTATGATATTATATAAGATTTGGATTATTCATTAAGAGTACATAATGTTTCATATAGAAAATGCGTCAAGTGGACGAACGGTTCAAAAGATATGGTTGAATTAATGTATTAAAAACGTATTTCTAAAAACTGGTTTGACCACTGTTAATGTATTATGTTGTTGCGGTTTTTCTATATTGAGTTAGGACCTAAAAAAATTTCAGTAGCATGTCAACTAAAAAACGACGCTTCTCCAATTGTCCTTGACCGAATCGGAGTTGCGGTAATTTTTTTGTACTACATTAAATTTGTTGCTGGGTTTCTGAATTTAAACCGGAACATTTGTTAACAAATTGAGATAATGAATTAATGGTTTGGGTTTGAGACTTGAGACTTTTTGTACGATTTTAGTATTTGAAACAAAGTTTTTCAAGTGGCGTTATATCGTTTAGTGTCTTATTTCTTAAAAGGTATTTTCGTGTAAAACCGTATCGTTTAAACGCGTAGTGTGTGAAAACTTGTAGAGTTTGACTTTTATTTAGTCAAAGGTTGGATATTTTTCAGTCAGTTACCTTTATGCAGTCAAAATGAGTTATATTACTTGGCTCGTGGTCAAATATATAAAGCTTGTCTAATGTTGAAGTGTTAGTTGGTTTAAACCGTGTAGTGACACTACCGAGCAGTACTCATTACTGAAATGTACTTAGCAGTTAACATGTAACTATGAACTTGTATAGTGAACATCCAAATTCAGTTGACTATTATTTTTGCTCAACACTTGTGTGTCAAAGGTTTTATTAAACTATAAACGTGACGTTTATCACATGATTGTTTTCTGAAGCACGTTAAACTTTGGAATTTTGTTAAAAAATTTGAGTTGGATTCGAGCTATTGGATTATGATTACATTTTGATCCGACCTAGTTTATTAGACTTTGTTTTACCAACTTATATATCTAGGTTGATTACGACGGTCTGCCTTGCTTTTGCTTGCTATCATTGTGATTTAATTGATGTGCTTACGAGGTGAGTTATAGTGAGTTTATAGTTCCCATTTTTCAACTATATATATTTTTGGGTTGAGAATACATGCAAGTCCTGTTTTTCAAAGTTTATTTTAAGTTCATTCATATTTAAACTATTTTACATTTTCGACACACGTACTTATTTATTCTACTGTGAGTTTGAAACGCAAATCTCTTAGCTTGGTAATTGTTAACTACTGGTTTTTGAACTAGTGGGCGCGAATTCGTATATGTGGATCCATAGGGTTTCACATCCCTGTATGCGTTAGTCATGCTAACATTGTTAACTGACGTATAGTATTCGAGCTGGTACATTTTGTTTCGGTGTATTTTATTACATATGATATATTATTTCTACGTTACGCTTGTTTACCGGGTGCTCACACTGGAAAACTTTTTGATGAACTTATTTTGGTGATGTTTTCTAACAAGCAAAACTTGTGATCTACTTTTATTTATTATTCAAAATATTAAAACCTATATCTCACCAACTTTATGTTGACGTCTTTTAGTATGTATTTCTCATATACTTATTTGTTGCTTTCACTGTGGTTTAGAAGTCAAGCTTAGATATGTTGATGTGTCGCATGCTTGTCTGTTTTCATTAAGCTGAACTTGATCATTCATATTTTTACACATAAATTTTAGATATTTAATATTTTGGAATTTGTTGGTTAATATTTCAGAGTTAAACATTTGCAAAAACAAATGAATGCACTAATTAGTTAAAACGTCTCATATAGAGGGCATAACCGTGATGTGAAATAGTTTGTTAACGACTGCGTCAATGGCGATTTTGGCGGATCGTTACAGTATGTTAGTCTTTTTACCTCTTTTTACCCTTTTAAGTGTTACATGCACGTATTAAGTTCCCTATTTCTATTAAGATCCTCTCGTTGACGAATTTTGAAGTTATGAAAATCCCTAGAAGCTATTGCATGTTCGATGTTTCTCAAAAATGGTTAACGATTTATGTCACACCCCCAAATAGGGCCTGGGGTATTTGTGACTAATTATATCAAATCACAATTGTATAATCGAGAACGACTCTATATGAGACGTTTTATTGAGTTTTGCAGCGGAAGATAAATAGATTACATTGTATTTAGAGCATTAAATGTCTTTAATTGATATGATATGTAATGCATGAAGACTCCAAGCATGGCAAGCAATCATCATCAAAGCAGCAGATATACAGCGGAAGCAATATTTAAGTACTTGAGAATAAACATGCTTTAAAAAGTCAACACGAGGTTGAGTGAGTTCATAGGTTTATTATAAATAATGATTTCAGTAATAGATCACAAGGTTTAATATAATAAAAGACGATATATCATATATATATATCAAAAGTATGCCAAGAGCGTATAATATCAAAACTAAACGATTTTACCTCGTAACAATACATGTAATTGTCGAGATCATTATTATACCACCAATTGACCTGAGGTTAACAGTGCGGGACGTTACTCCCAATAGCGATATTTATAATCATTCCGTTTTCCTCTTTAGTTCAACTAGCAATTAATGATATTACAAAGCAGGGATTTGCATGTTTCAAATGAACACAATAAAAATTCTCATGTTGGTCGCATAATAGCTTGTACTTGTATCTATCAATTATAAAAATAGTGCATTTATTCTCAGACCAAAAATATAGATAAAAAGGGAGCAAATGAAACTCACCTTAAAATAGCACATCAAAGATTTCACTAGGAAGTAGCTGTAATTGAGGTATACCAGAAATCTCAACCTAGAGATAGAATGTACGATCAGATGTTGTCTAATAGACATAAGTATAGTAACTATACTAATGATAATGGTTTTCTAAAAGAAATTCCATTTTCGGAAAGGTTACTATCTATGGAAAGTTTCCACTTTTAGTAACTTTCCAATTATAGAAAGTTCGGGTTATAATCTTTAACAAGACATTGTACGACTATCTCAAATCTTGTTGCTATCATACAAGTCACTTGAATGATCAGTTGTTACCGGGCGCCCAGGATTCTTGACTAGAATCTATGTCATGGCATTCGAAATCCACAAGCAGTTCCCATAAGGCAACAAGGACCACCCTAGGCCATATGTAGCGGTGAGGTTCATATATAGTGCACATTATCTTAATTATAACCTTCACATATTATAGGTGTATAAACTTTTATTATATAGTTAAGTTAATTATATATATTTTTTATATTAGTATTACATAAATGTTAATAGTTTTATAATTATATACGCATTATTATTCAAGCTATAATTACTATATTGAGTTAGATTAATTTAATATTTATAATATACTAATTACTAACACATACAATATATAATATAATTGGTTATACTATTTGTTATTTAATTTACAAGATACTTAATAATATAGTACTTTATTAACCCAATATTATCCATAAATACCTAAATAATTAATTAAATACCTAATAATCATATACATAATTTTTATAGTCTTAGTTAATTATAAAAATTAGTAGAAAAATTTAAGAAAGTATTTTATTACAATTTTGTATTTATATTTGTTTTTTTTATTCGTAATTTAATCACAAAAAAAGTTTAATTATACATAAAATACCAAATAAACATAAATAATTATTTTTAAAATTTTTATAAGTTTCTTACAGTTAAATAACCTGTAGAAAAATATTTATAAAAATATTTCTTTATTTTTACAATTATTTCCTTATTTAACTCCTGTTTACATAATAATAGTGTTCAATTATGTAATAATTATTAATTTGACCCATAAATTAATTTTTATAATTTTCTCAGACCTAGATAAAGTTTATGAACCCACAAAAATTATTTATTTATTTTATTTACTGTGTATATTTTATTTACGAATTTTATATGGTTTTCGTGTTTAATTAGTATTTAATTCGTAATTAACTACAAATAATATTCCAAAACTTATCATAATTATTTTTATAAGTACTACTACTGTTCTAAATAATTTCTAAACAAATACTACTGATGTAAATATTTATTAACAATTTAAAATAATAATTGGGTAAAAAATACAAGAAATGAATAAAATGAATAAAAATAAATAAGAAAATGAAAAGGAAATATTACCTCAAGAGTTCTTCAAGTTTTTAGAGAGGAGATTTTGGTGTGATTTGTGAATGAGAAACTAGGAGTCTAGGGGTGTTTATATAGTGCAAGTATTAGAGTGTTAGTCAACATAAGGATGTTCTAATTTATGATTTTATTTTATTTTATAATTTTTTTAGTCAACAATAGGTGGTACTAGTTTATACTTTATATATATATATATATATATATATATATATATATATATATATATATATATATATATATATATATATATATATATATATATATATATATTTTATTTTTAGTATTATTATTATTATTATTATTATTATTATTATTATTATTATTATTATTATATTTTTTTACATTTACTACATGATAAGTATTATTTTCTTTTTACTAATTCATGACTTGTATTTATTTTTTATTTAGTTCCCAATTGTTTTATTATTTATATAAATGTCACTTTTTATTTATTACTTATAGATTAATAGTTATAATATTACAGAAGTGCATAATTATTTACGAATAATTGTTCGTGAATCGTCGAAATTGGTCGAAAGGTAATTGAATTCATGAAAACAGTTTAAAATTTTGATACGCAGGATAACAGACTATGCTTAGTGTGTCAAATTCATATAAAGATTAGGTTTAATTTTAGTCGGAAATTTCTGGGTTGTCACAGTACCTACCCGTTAAAAGAAATTTCGTCCCGAAATTTGATTGGGATCGTCATGTCTGATAATAAATATGTTTTCATGATGAATATGAGTTGAAAATTAGAGTTTTATCAACATTGGGTAATATGGATAAAACAATTCAATTACAGGAAGGGTATGAACGAAGCTATCGTAAAAGATTGAAATGTGGAGGATAAAGATTCGTCTTACTTTTGACGTAGTCACGGTTGATTTCCGGAATTCATGGATTTTAAAGAAATCTTCGAAATCTTTATAAGATTTGATTCTCCGATAATTAAGGAATTTAGGGTTTTCTTTGATTAAATTCGGTGAATTTCCTCGATTGTTGTGCCGGGATTTTCGCTATAAATTAGCTTCTTCCGTTTCATTATCTTCACCACTTCTATACTTTCTTTCTCGATTCATACTTCCAAAAGATTCTTCAATATGCTTCATCCAGTTCTAATTTTGGATATAGTCCTGACTTTTATATCAATCGTTCTTTTTTTTCATTTGTCGCCGGAAGAGTTTGTTTACTTCTACTATGCTCTTGGATTTATAGTGTTTTTAGTTCTCCCGTGTCTTTATATTGCTATACGCATTGATATACACGGTTTGTAATTTCGGTGTTGTTATCGGGCTTTATATTTTCCTTTCTATGTCGAAGCTTCATGCTTTTGTAAAGCAAGTAATGGTCCAGAATTCGTAGGTATGAAGTTTCAAATGAACATATTGTTCTAAGCAGAAAGGAATGTAATATCACAATTTGATTTGTTAAATTATCAGAATCACTGAGGATAGAACTATCAAGAATATATGTTCTTGATATGTTCAGAGGTTAAGTAGAATGTAAGATTCGTGTAACATGGTAAATAATGATTATAAAGTCTATGAATCATCATCTTCTATTAAAAATTTAGCATGACTTACTGTAATATAACCACGTTGGCCTGACGTCATTATATTATACTAACTCATGCTTCAATTTCCAACACCACTTCAAAACATTTATAATTTAAACTTGAATTTTACAGAATATAGAAACTAAAACAGTTTCCTTTATGATGTAATAAGGATATCGCAAAGAGATAATTAATTGCGGACAAGAATCGTTATGAAGATATATTCAGAGATATAGAGGATATTTATAACGAAAGATACGGTGATTTCTTAAAATTATTAATCGAGGAAAAATTCTTCTGTAGAAATTTAGAATGCGTAAAGAGATCTTTGGTGATATCCATCAGAAATCGAATCATCTAGATTCTTTATGTATAGGTTTAATCTTCGTGATTTGTCAATAGTTTCCTTCATGTTTTGCTAAATCCTTTCTTCAATACCAGATTTTCTTTTGAGCTTTTCCAACACACAATTCTTTATTATCAAGCTTTTGGCCATTAAGACTATCTATAGCTTTTGCTGCTTCGTCAGCATTATTAAGGTTAACGAGTCTGAATCATTGGTTATCAATCCGAGATGTTTTCAAGAATTTTAAAGAATGTACAATGTAACATATTAATGTGAGATATAAATATTTCTCGGGTTTTACCTACCCGTTAAAATATTTTCTCAATCAATATTTTGTACAAAAGAATTTTTAATTACAATCTTTATGAAAATATACGTACATATATATCTTCCTTCAGATGTAATTATGGATTTAATGAGTTAATATAATATTAAACTTATTTGATTTACGGTTGAAACGAGAATATAATCTCCAAAACTTTAGAGATTACATAATCGTCGCGGAATATTTCTTTAATGAAGTTATGAATCAATACTTCATCGTTCATTGTTATTGATATACCTCGGTATATAATGTTGGTGCTCGTGGAATCCTTTTGAACTTCGCAAGGCACGAATAATATTTTCAAAAAGGTTTCGAGTACATCGAAAATGAAAGTATACAATCAAACATGTATTTGAATAATGAACTTAGTTTATTATGAAATGGAATTTATTGTGTTGAAGCAGTGATTAATGATTGTTAAGTCATTAACGAAGGATGTACATCATATCATATTAGTGATATGAATTAACCAAGTAGTACATACTAGTTAAGATTCACACGTAATAGCTTAGTACGAAAAGATTTTATTATTGTTGTAAACTATGTATATATATATATATATATATATATATATATATATATATATATATATATATATATATAAGGTATACATATATAATTCTTCAGGAAGAATGAGTCAATACGTCTTAACTCATTATTACTAATATTCCTTGGTGGCTGTGGTGTTGCTGTTGCTGATACTGGTGGTGCTGTCGGTGCTAGTTATGCTGCTGATGCTCTTAGATTTTGCACCATATTCTCTAGAGCCATTACTCGAGCTCGAAGCTCGTTGACTTCTTGAAAGGACCTGTTCATATACATTATAAACGATTCACAATAGTTGATTACATCGCGAGGTATTTGACCTCTATATGATACATTTTACAAACATTGCATTCGTTTTTAAAAGACAAACTTTCTTTACAACGAAAGTTGACGGCATGCACACCATTTCATAATACATCCAACTATAATTGGCTTAATAATAATCTTGATGAACTCAATGACTCGAATGCAACGTCTTTCAAAATATGACATGAATGACTCCAAGTAATATCCTTAAAATGAGCTAATGCACAGCGAAAGATTTCTTTAATACCTGAGAATAAACATGCTTTAAAGTGTCAACCAAAAGGTTGGTAAGTTCACAGGTTTATCATAACAATCATTTCAATATATTAATAGACCACAAGATTTCTGTTTATAAATATATGTACACTCGTAAGTGTATAAAAGTATTCTATAAGTTGTAGGCACCCGGTAACAAGCCTTAACGTTCATGTTTTACCCTCTGAAGTACACCAGATCAGGTGTGTTTAAAATAACCTCGAAGTACTAAAGCATCCCATAGTCAGGATGGGGTTTGTCAGGCCCAATAGATCTATCTTTAGGATTCGCGCCTACCGTACATAGACAAGTAGTTTAATGTTACCAAGCTAAGGGTATATTTCTGGTTTAAACCCACGTAGAATTAGTTTTAGTACTTGTGCCTATTTCGTAAAACATTTATAAAAATAGCGCATGTATTCTTAGTCCCAAAAATATATATAAAAGGGAGCAAATGAAACTCACAATACTGTATTTCGTAGTAAAAATACATATAACGTCATTTAATAAGTGCAAGGTTGGCCTCGATTTACGAACGTATCAATATTGAGATTCAATATTGCAGGAAAGTACGTAGACACAACGGAGATGATAAACACTAGATTGATCTCACGAGCATACCCATGAACCATACCCATCACCTCCATAGCTATAACCCATAATTTCCTTAGCTTCGACTCATTCAAAAAAACTATTTTGAAATCACTCGGACAGCACTCCGTCGTAATATTTTATGTATACTAATAATATCTTGAAATAATACAGAGCAAATATATATATATATATATATATATATATATATATATATATATATATATATATATATATATATATATATATATATATATATATATATATATATATATATATATCAATTGAGAGAGTTTAGAGAAATATATTTTCAAGTTTTTTTTTGAAATAATGAAACCTATTGAATTCTATTTATAATAGATTTTGAATTATAAAAGTGAATTATTAAAGTATGAATTATTAAAGTATGAATTATTAAAGTGAATTATTAAAGTATGAATTATTAAAGTGAATTATTAAAGTATGAATTATTAAAGTGAATTATTAAAGTATGAATTATTAAAGTGAATTATTAAAGTATTAATTATTAAAGTTAAAGTAAAGTAAAAGTAAAGTAAAGGTAAAGTTAAAGTATAGTAAAAGTATAAAAAACTATGTATGTATAATACGCGTATAAATATATATATTATTAATTTAAATCGTTATATATATTTAATGAAATAAAATATAAATATCGTTATATTTATTATACTGGTTAAGTAATGAGTTGTCAAAAGTGATTCTAGATATTTATAAAAGTTATATACGTTTTAATAATAAAGTTCTTTTTAAACTGAAAACGTCTTTGTACGTTTGAAAATAGATTAATAGAATATCATGGAAACCAATTCTCCACTAACTTTTGTCTAACTTTCGTAAATGACACTTTTTGTTTTTATTTATAAATAGCTTTACAAATTATTCTGAATATCGTTAAGAGGAATAGATTTTCTCAAATCATAGTGGACCTCTCAACAGAGACTTGTAATCATAATTCAATGTTTCTGATAATTCAATCATTTAATATATTTTTTTTTTCGTCGAAAATCATATTGAAACAAATACGTTCGTGTAAAGTATTATACGTTTAATACTTTATTAATATTCTCAAGTTATAATATATATATATATATATATAGATATATATATATACATATATATATATATATATATATATATATATATATATATATATATATATATACACATATACATATCTATTTATATATAACGGTTCGTGAATCGTCGGAATTTGGTCGAGGTTATAATGAATGTATGAACACAGTTTAAAATTCTTGAGATTTAACTTAACAAACTTTGCTTATCGTTTCTGAATAATATAAAGATTAAAGTTTAAATTTGGTCGGAAATTTCCGGGTCGTCACAGTACCTACCCGTTAAAGAAATTTCGTCCCCGAAATTTGATAGAGGTCGTCATGACTAACAATGAGAATGTTATTATAACGATTATAGAGTTTTATCATGTTCAAGAAGAATGAATAAAATAATTCGATTACTCGAAGCGTATGAGTGAAGTTATTGTAAATGAATGAAATAAGATAATAGGGATTCGTCGTATCTTTTGACGTCATCATGACTGATCTCCAAAAAGAAAATCTTTGTAATCTATATTGGATTTGATTATTCGGCGATTAAGGAAATTATGATCCTCTTCGAATTAATGCGATAATCCATTTTGATTTCTCTGTCGGATATTTCACTATAAATCCACCTCATTTGTTTTCTTACAACTCACACCTTCTCAACTCATATTTTAAAGTATTTGTCAATATGCTTCATCCAGTGCTGATTCTTGATATACTCCTCACTTTCATATCTGTCGCTCTTCTTTTTCATCTGCCTCCGGAAGAATCTATTTACTTCTACTATACTCTTGGTTTTATAGTGTTTTTAGTTCTCCCGTGTCTTTATATTGCTATATGCATTGATATATACGGTTTGTGATTTCTGGGTTGTTGTTGGGTTTTATATCTTCCCTTATATTTCAAAGTCCTTGCTTCTTCTATAATCATTGTCATCCACAGTTAATGCTCTCTTCTATTTGCTATGATTTATACTCCCATTTCTAGTTCGGAGCTTTGTCCTTCCGTTTCTTCTTCTTGCGATTAAGCACCGCTTGTAATGGTCCAGAATTCGCAGATATAAATTTCGGAATGAACATTGTTA
The DNA here is from genome assembly GCF_046630445.1 of Rutidosis leptorrhynchoides. Taxonomy (NCBI): domain Eukaryota; kingdom Viridiplantae; phylum Streptophyta; class Magnoliopsida; order Asterales; family Asteraceae; genus Rutidosis; species Rutidosis leptorrhynchoides. Next base: position 585,791,149 of record NC_092335.1, on the reverse strand, counting down.
ATGTTCTAGGAAGGAAATTGTAATGACACGATCTTGACTTGTCAAATTACTAGAATATCTCGGAAAAGGCCGAATCATCAAGAAATATTTTCTTGATATTTAGAGATCAAAGAGAATACAAGAGTCGTGTAACATAGCACATGATGACGTTATGATCTGTGAATCATCATGTTTCATTTAGAAACTCAGCATGAATTACTGTAATATAATCATGTTGATCAAGTGTCATTATATTATACTAACTCATGCTTCAGCTCCCAACACTTCTTCAAGAATATTCCTATTTTAAACTCGAATGTTTCAGAATTTAGAAACTAAAATAGTTTCTTTTATGATATAATACAGATAGCGCGAAGAGGTAAATAATTTCAGATAAGAATAATTATAAAAATATCTTCAGAAGTATTGATGATATTTATAATGAAAGATACGATGATATCTTAGAATGTCTAATATCAGAGGATGATGAAGGATATTGTCCGCAAGGGTTTAGAGTCAGGAGCAAGGTATTCGTTAATGACTTCAGCAAGTACTGAATCATTTGGATTCTTTGAAGGCAGGTTCAGCCTTTGTGATTTGTCCACAACCTCATTCATACTTTGCTCAATCCGTTTTCCAGTTCCAAAGCTTCTCTTTTTCTGAGCTTTGCCAATATACTATCCTTTATCATCCAACTTTTTACTGTTAAGGTCGTTTACAGTTTTTGCTGTTTCATCAGCATTTTTCAAAATTTCGAGAACTGGTTCGCAGTTTAGGGTGTTTTTCAGAAATTTCTCATTCAAAGAATGTAAGTCTTGGAGGTAGACGTTGTGTGTATATGTAATTGTTGATGTAGACATGCTGCGAGGTTTCAAAATACTGATTGCTGATTCTCAATAATTGGTATGGCAATTCTTGTTATAAGGTACGAATGAGTATATGATAGGGTTTCGATAATTATAATGAATTTTTTTTTGGAAAGTCAAAGATCAATGAAGTTGTTGGTAAGTTTATTGCTAATGTGGTGAATATAAACGATTCCCCGGTAACGTTGGTGAAAGGGCAACGTATCTATCGAGGTTATAATAAGACTGTTTTGATTGAGAAGTTGAAGATGACTTGCTGGAGCTGTGACAAAACTGTCTATTTTGAAACGGAATTGAAAAGTTATTTTAGCTAGTAAATGCCAAAGGGTCTAACACAGATACGTGTCGAACTATGACTTGGGTTTTGAGAGTTTTTCAGGTGTATAACTGTGGGTAACATGTGGTTGGATCATCATCTCGATTGTTCCTTAGTTGAAGTGTCTTCAGGAATTTCGAAGGGTTTGAGCACATATTGTAATCGTTAATACATATGATGTTCTAACATAGTTTTGAAGTCAAAGTATAGCTTTGAAAGATATAGGAATCTAAGAGTGATGATACTGGTTATATTTCGAATTGAATTATACGATTTCAAAATCAGAATATGTAATTGAATTTGAATGAGTGTGATTGTTTTGATTTATATGAAAGAATGGATATTGTTGTGAAAGTAGGGAGTATAGTTGATGATTGCTGAATCAGTTTCGAAAAATGTAATATATTAATTGTGAATTTATATATCTCTCGGGTATTACCTACCCGTTAAAAAAAATTTCACAATTAATATTTTGTACAAAAGAAGTTTATTACAGTCTTTATGAAAATATATGTGTATATTTTCTTTAGATGTAATATAGATTTAATGAGTTAATATTAAATTAAACTCATTTGTTTTATGGTTGGAACTAGAATTGAGTAATCCCTAAAACTTTATAAATTGCATAAGTATTTCTTCAATAATATTGAAATTATGAATCATTACTTTGTTATTTATTGGTTTTCGTGAAATTCTTGTGAACTTCGCAAGGTACGAATGATGTTATTTGAAAAGTTTCGAGTACATCGATGATGAAAGCGTAAAATCAAACATATATTCGAATAATACACTTGATTTATTATAAATTGGATTTTTTATTGAATTGAGATAGAGATTGTAATTAACGATGGTTAAGTTGCGGACGAAGGACGTACATCATTGCATATTTGTAATATGAATTAACTGAGTAGTTAAGATTCACACATAATAGCTTAGTACGTGAAGATTTATTATGGTTTAAAAATTTAAACATATAAAATATACATATAAATCTTTCGATTGGAAATGAGTTAATACTTCATAACTCGTTGATACAATATATTTGTTGTTGATTCGTAATGATGTCCACAATGATTCTTGAACTGACAGAGTTTGTGATGTTACAGGTGCTGTTGATTCTGACGATACTGACGGCACTGACTGTGTTGATGATGCTACGGTCCTGTTGATGCTGTTGGTAAAACAATTCTAGCTTGTAAATCGTACACCATTTTCGATCAAAGTTTCTACTCTACCATCTCCGTTCACTCATCCGATTTACGGTCAGAATTAAATAATCTCTAAGATTTTGGAGATTACATAACTGCCGCAGAGATATCTCTTCAATGAAGTTTATGAATTAATACTTCATCGTTTATTGTTGTTGATATTCCTGGATATTTACAGGGCGTATGACGTTGATGTTTGAGATACATATTGTGATGTTGCGGTGTGGGATGTGGATGTTGTTGTTGGTGGTGGTGATGGTACTATTGGTGTTGCTGATGGTGGTACTGTTTATGCTGCTGGTGCTGCTGCTGGTGTTTGTAACCTTTGCACCATATTCTCCAAAGCCACTACCCGAGCGCGAAGCTCGTTGACTTCTTCTATTACACCGGGGTGATTGTCGGTTCGGACGAGCGGATAAATAAAATCTAGAATTTGGTGTAGTATGTAATCGTGACGAGATACTCTAGAAATAAGAGAGAAAATGGTGTTTTCGGATAGGTTCGCCGGTAAGTGCTTCAGGTTCTTCGCCAAGAGGGCAATGTGGTGGATGGAAGGGATCACCTTCTTCTTGTCTCCAATGATTAAGGAGGCTACGAACCCATCCCTAATTCATCCAGAATAGATGATGACTAATTGGTTGATCCATTCCGGTCACACTGCTTTCGGAACTTGAGTGGGATTCCATTTCGGAATCCGAGGGACTTGAACTAATGACGAATTCCATTTCGTACGATTGAATAAAGAATTTTTCGATATGAAATGATTTTCCAGCTATCGGGTGGTATTCTAATTATATAGAGCAAAAGGTTTCGTAGATTACGGAGGAATTTACGGAATATGTCAGGCAAAGTTTACAGTAACAGATACGCTAAGATATGAATTAGCAGATACGCTAAGATATGAATTTTGTCTATACACTATTCATGCAATCAATGCAATAAGATGTGTCTAGACTAAGAATGATAAGCAGGTAATTTTCGACAAGAATGATGAGCAAAACTTTTGAAATGCAGACACGGTCGAAGTCCAGACTCACTAATGCATCCTAACGACTATCAGTTAGACACACTAATGCAGACCTGGTTCGCTAATACCACCGCTCTGATACCAACTGAAAGGACCCGTTCATATACATTATAAACGATTCACAATAGTTGATTACATCGCGAGGTATTTGACCTCTATATGATACATTTTACAAACATTGCATTCGTTTTTAAAAGACAAACTTTCTTTACAACGAAAGTTGACGGCATGCACACCATTTCATAATACATCCAACTATAATTGGCTTAATAATAATCTTGATGAACTCAATGACTCGAATGCAACGTCTTTCAAAATATGCCATGAATGACTCCAAGTAATATCCTTAAAATGAGCTAATGCACAGCGGAAGATTTCTTTAATACCTGAGAATAAACATGCTTTAAAGTGTCAACCAAAAGGTTGGTAAGTTCACAGGTTTATCATAACAATCATTTTAATATATTAGTAGACCACAAGATTTCCGTTTATAAATATATGTACACTCGCAAGTGTATAAAAGTATTCTATAAGTTGTAGGCACCCGGTAACAAGCCTTAACGTTCATGTTTTACCCTCTGAAGTACACTAGATCAGGTGTGTTTAAAATAACCTCGAAGTACTAAAGCATCCCATAGTCAGGATGGGGTTTGTCAGGCCCAATAGATCTATCTTTAGGATTCGCGCCTACCGTACATAGACAAGTAGTTTAATGTTACCAAGCTAAGGGTATATTTCTGGTTTAAACCCACGTAGAATTAGTTTTAGTACTTGTGCCTATTTCGTAAAACATTTATAAAAATAGCGCATGTATTCTCAGTCCCAAAAATATATATAAAAGGGAGCAAATGAAACTCACAATACTGTATTTCGTAGTAAAAATACATATAATGTCATTTAATAAGTGCAAGGTTGGCCTCGGATTCACGAACGTATCAATATTGAGATTCAATATTGCAGGAAAGTACGTAGACGCAACGGAGATGATAAACACTAGATTGACCTCACGAGCATACCCATGAACCATACCCATCACCTCCATAGCTATAACCCATAATTTCCTTAGCTTCGACTCATTCAAAAAAACTATTTTGAAATCACTCGGACAGCACTCCGTCGTAATATTTTATGTATACTAATAATATCTTGAAATAATACAGAGCAAATATATATATATATATATATATATATATATATCAATTGAGAGAGTTTTGAGAAATATATTTTCAAGTTTTTTTGAAATAATGAAACCTATTGAATTCTATTTATAATAGATTTTTGAATTATAAAAGTGAATTATTAAAGTATGAATTATTAAAGTGAATTATTAAAGTATGAATTATTAAAGTGAATTATTAAAGTATGAATTATTAAAGTGAATTATTAAAGTATTAATTATTAAAGTGAATTATTATAGTATGAATTATTAAAGTTAAAGTAAAGTAAAAGTAAAGTAAAGGTAAAGTTAAAGTATAGTAAAAGTATAAAAAACTATGTATGTATAATACGCGTATAAATATATATAATATTAATTTAAATCGTTATATATATTTAATGAAATAAAATATAAATATCGTTATATTTATTATACTGGTTAAGTAATGAGTTGTCAAAAGTGATTCTAGATATTTATAAAAGTTATATACGTTTTAATAATAAAGTTCTTTTTAAACTGAAAACGTCTTTGTACGTTTGAAAATAGATTAATAGAATATCATGGAAACCAATTCTCCACTAACTTTTGTCTAACTTTCGTAAATGACACTTTTTGTTTTTATTTATAAATAGCTTTACAAATTATTCTGAATATCGTTAAGAGGAATAGATTTTCTCAAATCATAGTGGACCTCTCAACAGAGACTTGTAATCATAATTCAATGTTTCTGATAATTCAATCATTTAATATATTTTTTTTTCGTCGAAAATCATATTGAAACAAATACGTTCGTGTAAAGTATTATACGTTTAATACTTTATTAATATTCTCAAGTTATAATATATATATACATATACATATCTATTTATATATAACGGTTCGTGAATCGTCGGAATTTGGTCGAGGTTATAATGAATGTATGAACACATTTTAAAATTCTTGAGATTTAACTTAACAAACTTTGCTTATCGTGTCTGAATAATATAAAGATTAAAGTTTAAATTTGGTCAGAAATTTCCGGGTCGTCACACTTCTTCTATTATACTGGGATGATTGGCGGTTCGAACAAGCAGATGAATAAGATCTAGAATTTTCGATATTATATATTCGTGGCGGGATATCCTGGAAATGGGGGTGAAAATGGTGTTCCGAACGGGTTCTCCGGTAAGTGCTTCAGGTTCTTCGCTAAGTGGTGAATTCAGTTGGTGGAAGGGATCACCTTCTTCTTGTCTCCATTGATTAAGTCGACTACGAACACATCCCCAATCCATCCAGAAAAGATGATGGCTAATTGGTTGGTTCATTCCGGTTACGCTGCCATTGGAGCTAGAGGAGTTCGAGGAATCATGTGAAAAATCCATATTATGTGATCGAAATAAGGGTTTTGATATGAGATGAGTGTTGAATACTGAATGATATATTTGTCTTCTCGAATACGTATATATAGCAAAAAGATTTCCGTAATTTACGGAGAAAATTTAGGAAAAGTGTTTAGACAAAGTATATTGGGATAGGTATGATAAGATATGATTTGTCTATGCTCCATTTATGAAATAATTGTAGTATGACGTGTCGAGAAAAAAAAATGATAAGTATGTAATCAGATAATCTTTCGATTAAAGACTTTCAATTCATAATGGCCTATTCAGGTCTAGGGGCTTGAGCTATAGGATCCTTTAAATCAGTAATCCAAACCCTTCCATTCTAGAGTTTCGTAGACGCCACTCGTCAAGAAAATTCAATGATCAAAAATAACGAGAAAGCAAACATTTTGAAAGTAATGAATATGAATAGTAGAGATTTCAAGAATCATGGATAACATTTCATGTAATACATATGTAATACACAAAACCATGATAGATGACAAAGGAATGTCGAGAACGGTGTCGCATTTAAATGTGGTGGCGGAATTGGATAGTACTTAGGAGAGTTAGCAGAGTTCTTAGATTGGCTTGACATTCTAAGGAAGATTAAAGAATTTAATAAGTAAAGTTTCTAAGGTATAGTGTAGCATTTAACAATTAAAAGCAACAATTAAAGGCACTATAGTCAAGGAAAGTTGTAGTCCTACATTGCAAAGGTACCTAATTGTATAAGGCACACATAAAATGCAATCCTGGTTCTCTACAACAATACAGCTCTGATACCATTTTTGTCACACCCCCAAATAGGGCCTGGGGTATTTGTGATTAATTATATGAAATCACAGTTGTATAAAAGAGAACGACTCTATATGAGACGTTTTATTGAGTTTTACAGCGGAAGATAAATATATTACATTGTATTTAGAGCATTAAATGTCTTTAATTGATATAATATGTAATGCATGAAGACTCCAAGCATGGCAAGCAAACATCATCAAAGCAGCAGATATACAGCGGAAACAATATTTAAGTAGATGAGAATAAACATACTTTAAAAAGTCAACATGGGGTTGAGTGAGTTCATAGGTTTATTATAAATAATGATTTCATTAATAGATCACAAGATTTAATATAATAAAAGACGATATATCATATATATCAAAAGTATGCCAAGAGCGTATAATATCAAAACTAAACGATTTTATCCCGTAACAATACATGTAATTGTCGAGATCATTATTATACCACCAATTGACCTGAGGTCAACAGTGCGGGACGTTACTCCCAATAGCGCTACTTATAATAATTCCGTTTGCCTATTTAGTTCATCTAGCAATTAATGATATTACAAAGCAGGGATTTGCATTTTTCAAATGAACACAATAAAAATACTCATGTTGGTCGCATAATAGTTTGTACTTGTATCTATCAATTATAAAAATATTGCATTTATTCTCAGCCCAAAAATATAGATAAAAGGGAGCAAATGAAACTCACCTTAAAATAGCACATCAAAGATTTCACTAGGAAGTAGCTGTAATTGAGGTATACCGGAAATCTCAACCTAGAGATAGAATGTACGATCAGATGTTGTCTAATAGACATAAGTATAGTAACTATACTAATGATAATGGTTTTCTAAAAGAAATTCCATTTTCAGAAAGGTTACTATCTATGGAAAGTTTCCACTTTTAGTAACTTTCCAATTATAGAAAGTTCGGGTTATAATCTTTAACAAGACGTTGTACGACTATCTCAAATCTTGTTGCTATCATACAAGTCACTTGAATGATCAGTTGTTACCGGGCGCCCAGGATTCTTGACCAGAATCTATGTCATGGCATTCGAAATCCACAAGCAGTTCCCATAAGGCAACAAGGACCACCCTAGGCCATATGTAGCGGTGAGGTTCATATATAGTGCACGTTATCTTGATTATAACCTTCACATATTATAGGTGTATAAACTTTTAATAATATAGTTAAGTTAATTATATATATATATATATATATGTATATATATATGTATATATATATATGTGTATATATATATATATATATATATATATATATATATATATATATATATATATATATATATATATATATATATATATATTTACTATTAGTATTACATAATTATTAATAGTTTTATAATTATATACGCATTATTATTCAAGCTATAATTACTATATTGACTTAGATTAATTTAATATTTATAATATACTAATTACTAACACATACAATATATAACATAATTAGTTATACTATTTGTTATTTAATTTACAAGATACTTAATAATATAGTACTCTATTAACCCAATATTATCCATAAATACTTAATAATTAATTAAATACCTAATTATCATATACATAATTTTTATAGTCTTAGTTAATTATAAAAATCAGTAGAAAAATTTAAGAAAGTATTTTATTACAATTTTGTATTTATATTTGTTTTTTTATTCATATTTTAATCACAAAACAAGTTTAATTATACATAAAATACCAAAAAAACATAAATAGTTATTTTTAAAATATTTATAAGTTTCTTACAGTTAAATAACCTGTAGAAAAATATTTATAAAAATATTTCTTTATTTTTACAATTATTTCCTTATTTAACTTCTGTTTACATAATAATAGTGTTTAATTATGTAATAATTATTAATTCGACCCATAAATTAATTTTTATAATTTTCTCAGACCTAGACAAAGTTTATGAATGCATAAAAATTATTTATTTATTTTTATTTACTGTGTATATTGTTATTATAAATTTTATATGGTTTTTGTGTTTAATTAATATTAATTCATAATTAACTACAAATAATATTCCAAAACTTATCATAATTATTTTTATAAGTACTACTACTGTTTTAAATAATTTTCAAACAAATACTACTGATGTGAATATTTATTAACAATTTAAAATAACAATTAGGTAAAAAATATAAGAAATAAATAAAATGAATAAAAGTAAATAAGAAAATGAAAAGGAAATATTACCTCAAGAGTTCTTCAAGTTTTTAGAGAGGGGATTTTGGTGTGATTTGTGAATGAGAAACTAGGAGTCTAGGGGTGTTTATATAGTGCAAGTATTAGAGTGTTAGTCAACATAAGGGTGTTCTAATTTATGATTTTATTTTATTTTATAATTTTTTTAGTCAACAATAGGTGGTACTAGTTTATACTTTTTTTTATATATATTTTATTTTTAGTCAACATAAGGATGTATTTGTTTAAGATTCTTTAGTCTCATTATTATTATTATTATTATTATTATGATTATTATTATTATTATTATTATTATTATTATTATTATTATTATTATTATTATTATTATTATTATATTTTTTTACATTTACTACATGATAAGTATTATTTTCTTTTTACTAATTCATGACTTGTATTTATTTTTTATTTAGTTCCCAATTGTTTTATTATTTATATAAATGTCACTTTATTTATTATTACTTATAGATTAATAGTTATAATATTACAGAAGTGCATAATTATTTACGAATAATTGTTCGTAAATCGTCGGAATTGGTCGAAAGGTAATTGAATTCATGAAAACAGTTTAAAAATTTGATACGCAGGATAACAGACTATGCTTAATGTGTCACAATTTATCTAGAATTCGTCATCCACTGTACGCATGTGGTATAGATCGTTAACCATTTTTGAGGAATATCGAACATGTAATAGCTTCTAGAGTTTTTTCTAACTTCCAAATTCGTCAATGAGAGGAGTTTGAAAGAAATGGGTAATATTATACCGGTAAAACTTAAAGGGAGTAAAAAGACCAATGTACCCTTATGTGCAATGTGCATAGCTCTATTGTTAGGATATCACGAACATTAGCAAAAGGAATTCACCATGAAATAAATGCATACTATAGGAATTTCACTTACCAAATAATTCTTTTGAACTTATTTCGACATAAGACGAAGACCCCGTTGTAATCTCGTCTTATAATTAATAATTATAGTTAATAATTAATAGTTATAGTTATATCATATCCTTATCTAAAAGGAATTATTTCATTATTTATATTTATTTATATATATTATTATTAATTAATTAATTATTATTTTATTTTTTGGAAAGGCAGTAGTATTAACTAATTAATTAATTATTATTTATATATATTATTATTAATTAATTAATTAATTAATTATTATTATTATTATTATTATTATTATTATTATTATTACAAACTACAAATTACGAAATAATGGAGTACATTACTACATTTTTTACAGCCAGGAACGGGGAGCATTAAATTTGTCAGCATACAAGAAATAGTTGTTGGCGTTAAATTTATTATAAATTTATAAAATGAGAACAAAACGTGAATAAATAAAACCTGTACACTCATAGCTCGTTTTAAATTTCATCTCATTTTCTGCTACAATACACTCGCCCAAATTTTCATACCCAAAAGGTAATGATTTCTAATTTCTCAAGATCTAAATGTTTTCATTTGATTTATGTTTGCAGAATGAAAATACAAATTATTTTTTGAAATATTTTCATACAATTTTTTTGTGTCAGTTATAAGCCCTAATTTCAACGCGCTTCCCCAATCAATGATTTTTGTTCTTTCACATTGTTACCGTACGTTTAATCATGCGTTTTCCGTTTTAATTTTGTGTTGGAGTATTCGCTCTCTGATTTCCCTATTATTCTAGGGTTTCAATATTTACAGTGTGAAATCTACTGAATTTACTGAAGCCTAGATATTGATTGTGATATTCATCTATTTATATGAATCTATTTCCATGTTGTATTTCAAGTTTGCATTTTTATATGTTTTTGTGTGTTTCAGCCGATTGATTGTATGAGTAAATTGAGTTTATGAGACTTTGAAAAGCTGTGTGATTTCGATGGATCGTACATTTGGTTCTGATTCTATGCCTTCGGGTCCTGTAAACAAGCATACGGTCTTAACCGTTAAGCCGTTGCGATGTCTTGTTCCTGTTTTTCCAGTTCAACCCGATTCTAATGCACCACCAACTTCAAACTTCGCATCTGTTCCTCCAACGGGCCCATTTCCACCTGGCGCTGCACCGTTTTTCCCTTTTTATTCATCAAACGGGTCCCAAAACAAACCTGGATCAGGACGCGGTCACCCTATCCCGTCACCGGTCCCTATCAGTTCTTTCAAATCGCCAGTTTCAAAAAACGGTGATGTAGGGTCGTCAAGAAGGACCACGAGAGCACACACACTTGCAGACGAGGATGATTATAGTCAAAGTGATGGTTTTGAGAACAGTTTCGATAGGGATAACGTTGAAATTGGCAGTGATGGTAATGTGAAAAAACAGACAGTACGCAGAAAAACTAGAAATTCGGGCGAAAATGTTCCTGATGTTGACCTTGACCCGATAGTTGCTCAGTTATTAAGAGATTTCAATCTTTTGGAAATTGATACCCGTCGACAAGCTGATAGTGATAAGGAGTACGTTGACCATGTACTTGTGGTATATAATTTACTCAGAAGAAAAATAGCACAACTTGATGATACAAAGCCGGCAAAGAACGGTGCAATTCGACGTGCAGATTTAAAAGCGGGTACCCTTTTAATGTATAAAGGGGCCCGCGCGAATGCAAAGAAGAGGTTTGGTGGGGTCGCTGGTGTTGAAATTGGGGACATTTTCTTTTTTCGAATGGAGATATGTTTGGTTGGATTGCACGCACCAAGTATGGCGGGAATCGATTACATGGGTATTAAGGCTTCGGGTGAAGACGAACCGTTAGCGGTTAGTATCGTTTCGTCTGGCGGTTATGATGATGAAGGTGATGATGGTGAGGTGTTGATTTACAGTGGACAAGGTGGGGTCCAGAGGAAAGATAAACAGGTGATGGATCAACAATTAGTTAGGGGTAACCTTGCGTTAGAAAAGAGTTTACATCGGGCTAATGAAGTTAGGGTTATTCGGGGGCTTAAAGATGTTGCTAATCCAACTGGGAAGGTGTATGTATATGATGGTTTGTATAGAATACATGAATCTTGGATTGATAAAGCTAAGTCTGGTGTTAATGTGTTTAAGTATAAGTTGGTTAGAGTGCCAGGTCAGCCTGAAGCGTTTACGTTGTGGAAATCGATACAGTTATGGAAAGATGGTGTTACGGTTCGACCCGGGTTAATTTTACCCGATTTGACATCTGGAGCTGAAAGTCAACCCGTTTGTCTTGTAAACGAAGTGGATAATGAAAAGGGCCCGTCTTATTTTACTTATATAAAATATGTTAAGTATACAAAACCGTTTCCTGTTATCAGTTCGTCTTCAAATTGCGGTTGCTCAATTGGGTGTCAACCTTCGACTAATTGCCCGTGTGTTCAACGAAACGGGGGGTACATGCCGTATACCTCGCTCGGTGTTCTTATGTCTCATAACATGTTGATTCATGAATGTAGTAGTTCGTGTGATTGTCCTCATAATTGTAGGAACCGAATTTCGCAAGCGGGTTTAAAAGTCCGTTTAGAGGTGTTTAAAACAAGTAATAAAGGTTGGGGACTTAGGTCGTGGGACCCGATTCGTGCGGGTGGTTTTATATGTGAATATGCAGGTGTAGTGCAGGAAAATGTAATGGATTTTGATGATGATTATGTGTTTGATGCTACGCGTTCGTTTGCGCCTATAGAGCCTATGCCTAGTGAGGAACCGGTTAAGTTTCCTTATCCGTTGATTATTAGTGCGAAAAACGAGGGAAATGTGGGTCGTTTTATGAACCATAGTTGTTCACCGAATGTGTATTGGCAACCGATTGTTCGTGAAAATGTCAATGGGTCGTATCTTCATATTGGGTTTTATGCGATTAAGCATATTCCTCCTATGCAGGAGTTAACGTACAGCTATGGAATGGTAAGCGCTGACAGAGGTGGGTCCCGGAGAAAAACATGTTTATGTGGATCGTCGCAATGCAATGGCTATTTTTACTAGTGGTTGGGGTTAAGTTGTGAAGATCGTGCATGTCAGACGATGTCTTTTGTAAAAGGTAAGTATGTTTTCTTATTTCTTTTAAGTTTAATTGGTTTTTATGTCATATATTATTATTGATTGTTTTTATCATCTTGCTAGATTTTAAAGTTAATGTGAAAGCACTTGCTGATAATTCATAATACTTAGTTTATAAGGTCATCTAAATCATCTTTTGATCATATAAACTACATGTAAATTTGTTACAGTATAAGCTACATGTAGGTCTCAAATAAGGTGTTAGGATATTAGCTAGTCGGTACTTGGTAAAGTGTTCTATAATGGTTAGGTTGTATGAAAGGATGAGCCTATAATTAAGGGTAATTAATCAACGTTATGCTGAAATTTAGAAATTATAAGCTTATCAAACGGGTAAGACAATATGCATACTCACTAGGCGTGTTTCGAGAAACTAAAGAATGGCGGATTTAGATGCGAAAATTAGTCGCTATCAAATTGAAAATTTTGGAGTGGTTTTCTGCTTTAGAAAAGACAATGGTTCCTAAGTAAGATCCTAACAATATTTCTTAATAATTATAATAAAACGTATTTAATATATTGTCTATTATCTATATTTATAATAATGAATAATAAAATCTATCTATTATTCTATCTTAATAACAATCTGGATCGTAGTAATACTCCCTGGGCTGGAGTAATGATATGTGTCATATTTTTTATTAAGAAATATATATATATATATTATATATCAACTTCATTAGTTGATATTTTCTTTAGAGATTTATATAATTAGAAAAGTATTATTAGGAACTTATATAATATATTAGGCAAGTCTTAGGGAGCAAGTTAAGATTTATTTATATATATAGGGCTTTATCAAAATTATTGATTAAGTAGTTTTATTAATATCTTGGAGAGATTGGGTTACCTCTCGAAAGTAAACCCTTGGAGAGCTAATCAGCCTCTTGAATGTTGATTACCTATCGTTAATTACTCTTTTATTAGTTTTTATCATGATACAAGCACTTGGTTCGTATGACCATTTCAATCTTAAACTAAACCATAAAGATAAACATAGCTTATAACCAAGTGTAAAGAACCAAACAGACTTAAAGAAATCTTAAATACTGCAAAAGGATTTCTGAAAAAATCTACAGAGGAAGTTGTAAAAAAATAACATTAGAAGTCTAGAAGTTGGACTAAAGAATTCTACCTATACATATATTTGTAACATGTTTATTTGGACCCTTGCATGCATTGTTTTTTACTACCTTCGAATGCTCATATTTTTCGGGTGATAATATTTACTTGTGCAATTGGTATATACTGAAAGCAACTCTTTAATAGCAAGGAATGTTTAGCAAGGAATGTTAATGTTAATTCGATGATCTGAAACTGTATATCTAACTATTTGTTATTTGTTTATTGGCAGAAGCAAATGAAATTGTAGTATGTAGGTGAAAATGAAATGAAGTTTGCTCAAGGCAACCCAAATTCTTATCAAGCATTAGGAACGGGTTCATAAGTTATAATTAAGATGTGTTTATCGTGACAATGTAGTATCAAGTACATCAACTTTCGTATGGGAGTGGGCATGTTTAGCCCTTGTTTTGTCTTATTGTTAGGTGACTATGCTTTTGCTTGTCCATGTACTAGTCTCTTATTTATAATGTTTTGTGCACTCTTGACGATGCTTTTTGCATTTAACGCTTGTTTTGTGGGGTTCTTGTCGAAGATTCAAGGTTTTGAAACTGTGTGTTTGATCTAAATTATGTTTGAGATACACATTGAACAATGTTGCTGCTACTAGATGTGGCAACATGGATGAGTAAGGCAGATTGAATGCGAAAGAGAAAACAGGTAACATTAATATTAATATTAGTATTGATTGGTTTTGATGTTATTAATACATGATGGTATGAGTTTATCCAATACATTTTTCTGTCCAAAACATTATTATTGATGCATGATTGTTTGGTATGGTTGCATATGGTTGGGAAAACTAAATTCAATTTTTAAAATATTCTTATAAACATACTAATTTTTTATATGCTCGTACCTCATGTTTGTAGAACGGGGTATTGTTGTATTGTTCTTGTTTGTTGAAGGAATGATTAGATCGGTGTTTAAAAACTTAAAAAGAATTACTACTATATCATGTTATTGGGAAAACTGAATGCTTTATTTAGACTTTGTAGCTTATACTTATATTGATAGTTTGAATTGTGAATTTGAATTTGGTTGAATTGTATTTGTATTTAGACTTTGTAGCTTGTACGTATCTTGTAGCTTTGTATATGGAATGGTGCTTTTGAACTTAATCAAACTCAAATTTAGTTTTTCAATTCGGTTTGGTTCGATTCAATTTGAACATGTGAATTCCTATCTGTTTGGTTTGGTTTTGCTTCTAAATATATAAAACCGCATAGACTGAACTATAGATGCACAAACAGGATAAAAAACCAGATTCGGACAACAAAAAAACCGGATTTTTTTGTTCGGATTTTTCGGAACCGGATCCGGATCCGGTTCCGGTTCTCGGCGTCGGATTTTTTTCGGATTTTTTTCCGGAACCGGTTCTTTTTCGGATCTCGATCGGATTTTTTCGGATTTTTCTTGGACTAGGATTCGATTTTGCGAATTATATTTTTACCGGTTCTATTTTTTTTTTTTTACGTTTGACAACAATAATATAATCGGTATAAAGAAAAGTTATAATGCTCAACACAATAGATAATATAAATAACAATATTCGAACAATACAATTATAAAAATAACACTTTTATTCGAACGATACAATAATAAAAATAACAACACTTTTATTCGAACAATACAATTATAATTAATACATTTCGAGCTTCGGCATGGCCTTCACCCAATAATGTATTAAGACTAAAGTATATCGAGCTTCGGCATTGCCATCATCCGTTATACTTTAGTCGTCAAATGACCCAAATGTGTTATCTTGTTGAGCGCGTTGAGGACGGTGCCTTCGATCGTAGTCTTCAAAAGCGGGGTCATCAACTAGAGAAAGGTAAGCTTGTTGGTAACCCGATACATTCATTTCGGTTTGGTCCATATCAAACGCTTCATAGTCACCTTCATCCACTTCGTTTAGTTCATTGTCGGAATTCTCTTCGGTTGTTGTAGGTGATAATCCCGCTAAATTTTCTTCATACTCTACACATTCTTCAATGTCGTTATATAACGGACCTTCTAATGAAGTTTGATCTTGTATCCTATCTACCCCATCCAAATAATCTTTCAAACATACACATACTTTCACGGCTTGGGGGGTAAGTCTTGACCTTCTTTCCGATATAATTCGACCACTCAAAGAAAAGGCCGATTCGGAAGCTACGGTTGAAGCTTGAACGGTAAATAAGTCACGAGCCATAATGCTTAATATTGGATATGTGTCTTGTTTTGTTTCCCACCATTTTAAAATGTCAAGGTTGTTAAATTGTTCTTCACTCATGTTTAGTGCAAAGTTTGCCATCTTATAATTTCCCAACTCGCTTGTGGGTGCCGATGTTCGTGCACGTTTGGAAGCGTCTTCACGTACCAAGTTAAAAAGACTTATTTTGAGGTCTCGGCTCCTTCGAGAAGATGATTCGGGTTGGTCAACAATTGGGTTTGATTGTCGACCATATTTTGTTGCATAAATACCAAACATATTCTCAAAAACATCATTAAAAGCGTGTACTTGGTTCAAAAGATAGTTGGGTTCGTAATCGGAAATACCATGCACACAATCAAAGTTGGTATATATTGTTGTCATCAATCGTTCAACCCCATTAAAATTTAATCGTGGGTCAAGTGCGGCCGCACATAAAAATACCTTCGGTATCTCTCCAAAATATTTTTTTAGTTTTTTTCTTATATGAAAAATCGCTTGTCTAAAAATAACATTATTTGAGTTCGCAAATTCGCATATTTTTTCCGTCATTATATAAAATTGTTCTAAAACTAGTAC
This sequence comes from Rutidosis leptorrhynchoides, assembly GCF_046630445.1. Taxonomy (NCBI): domain Eukaryota; kingdom Viridiplantae; phylum Streptophyta; class Magnoliopsida; order Asterales; family Asteraceae; genus Rutidosis; species Rutidosis leptorrhynchoides. The sequence goes on along the minus strand of NC_092335.1, from coordinate 585,774,309 downwards.
GCTAGTTGGGTAATAAACACCCGATAACATTGTTGATGCCTCTTTAAAAACTTGTAAAAAACTTGTTAATGATTCCAAGTCATCCCATTCGTCGTCACTAATTGGTTGGGAAAATCCCTTTCTAAGTAGTTTTCTATTAAAAGCTATTAACGTTTCTTTTTGACGTAAAATATTTTCGAACATTAAACAAGTAGAATTCCATCTTGTATTATTATCAAAATAAGGACCTAACCAAATGCCATGACAATCTTTAACAAAAGCCTTATAGTTATGATGTCGTGCGTTGCTCGTACGATAAATCGTTACTAATAATCTTCTAAATTTTTCTTTTAATGAAGAACAAAAAGCTAAACAATCTTGAACTCCCAAGTTTATAATATGAGCAACACAACGTGTATGAATAAATGCACCATTTAAAATTGGTCTAAGTGCAATTTTTAACTCACTCATGGCCGAATCATTATTAGATGCATTATCTAGCGAAATTGTAAAAACTTTATCGATTAAATTATATTCTTCTAAAGTGTCTTGTAACGCTTTTTTTTATATTATTACCGTTATGTGGATAACCAAATATTTTAAAATCGATAACACGTTTCATTAAAAGCCACGAATCGGGATTAAACCATTGAGCGGTAACGGCTAAATAAGAATTTGCCGTTCCATGTGGTGCGCTCCAAACATCACAAGTTATAGAAACCCTATGTTTATATGTTCGAAAACCTTCAATTATTTCAGTTTTAGCTTTTTTTCATAATTTAAAGGCGTCACGTCTTAAGGTAGAACGACTTACATTGCTATATCGCGGTTGTAGTCGATTCCGAATTAGCTCCGTAAGCCTTGGATTGTCGAAGTGGTTGAAAGGAAGCGCTTGTTGAATGACAAACCTTGACAAATCTTGCCGAAGAGCTTCGGCATCGTATTCAAAAATCGAACCATCGGCCCGCATTGTTTGTTGTCTCGGGTCTTGCCTTGCACTACAACTTTTGTCAAGATGTTTTCTTAACGTTGTATTACCCGAAACACCCATGAACTTCATACATTGTGTACAACGAGCTTTTTCTGCACCATCCTTCATTACACACAACTCGAATTTGGACCAAACGTCCCCTTTTCACTTTGTTTCTTTTTTGTAATCAATATCGGCCGTAGTGAAGCCTTGTGAAGATGTTCCAACGGAAGCAGAACCGGAAGCGGAAGCTTGTGAATTATCCATTATGGGATAAGTAAGTAGAGATTAGAGAATATTTAGTGATTTAGAAAGAAATATGAGAATGTTTGTTGGTGCATTTTCAACCAAAGCTAAACCATGTATTTATAATGGACTTTGTGGGGTTAAAATGGTTAAAAAAAAAAAAAAAAACTCAAAAAACTGCAAAAAAAGGCTGAAACTGCAAAAAAAAAAAAAAAAAAAAAAAGGCTATTTTTTTGAAAACCGGATCGGATCCGGATCCGAATCCAAACCGGATCGGATAAAATCCGATTTATATCCGGAAAAAATCCGGTTCTCTTGAAAATCTGGATCCGGTTGGAACCGGATCGGATCTCGGATCCGGATCCGGATTTCGCTGTGTCCGGTTCTGGTTCTGTCCGGTTCCGGATCGGGTCACCGGATCGGATCTGGATCCGGTTTTTTTGCCCATCTCTAGACTGAACTGATTTATCGAAAAAATCAAAAACCAAACCGATAAACACTCCTACTCTATAGTCTATAGACAGTTTTATCTATCTATTTATAAAAATAGACTAATAAGATAGTTCAAAATGGAATAATGAGGAAGGAAGGAGTATTTAATAGTTTTTTTATTAAAACAAAAATCTATAAAATAAGAGAAAAATATAAAGACCAAAACTACTGCACATAAAATTGACATATATAAAAGACAAAACTTAAATACTGGAAAAGCCAACTTTTGATAACTAGATGGCAAAAAAGGTGCATAACTGTAGCTCTTCATCAATTATTAGTCCTTGCTACTTTTGGTCCCAACAATTGACCACTTGAACCTTGAACTTTTAGTCTAAAGTGCTTATTGTAAAGGTGTGTAAAACACTGTCCAAACATATAAAAGTGTCCAGAAAAAAAACCATAAGCATTATTTCATAATCATCTTTAAAAACAAATATAACTCTATTTCAAGCACAAAGTCACAAATATTGTGCCAGAATTAGGTGTCTAGTTTGCTACTGCTATATGAAACACATCAGCCAAACAATGTAAATGATCACACACATGATTTGGTTTAGGATCGAACCAATTTATAAACCTTTACCAGACTTTTTCAGTCGTTTGCTGCAGCATCTCCAGAAATAAACTTGTTGGCATCTATTCAGAGTCAAACGAACAAATAATGTACATTAGAACGCCAAGTTCTCTCAATGATATAAAAACAACTAATAAGAAGAGCTATGTTGAAAATACATACAGCATGACACATAGATTCTGTGTGTATTTTTTTTATATATGTAAATTAATATGTACATCATATTGTGAATCATTGTATTTCATCTGCAAGTTTAATATAATATAATGTTATTATTTATATAAAAAGTGAAGTTAATGAAAGATCTTAAGTCGGGTTGTTTAACTTTTTTCTGTATTAAGTCGTTTTCATTTGCCTGTGTTTGGGGAGGAGTGTCTAATCTTGGGGAGGGGTGTCTAATTCTTTGTCTACTAGAAACGAACCAATTTCCAGATTAAGTGACAAAGAACGACAATTTTACTTACTGAATTAAGAGATGTACAGAAAGAGATCATTAAGTAGAAAGTAAATATGCCCTTAAGGATTTATGCAACCAGACAGACATATAACTGTTGGGATGTCATCATGTTAATGAATCACTAAAGGTGACAACTTTGATCCATTTATATTCAAATGGGTTGACTTGGGTTATATTATATCTCTAACGGTCAAATGGGTTAGGCTAGAAGATTAACTGAACATGTTGAAATCATCATAACATGTTTTTAATGCACAAGAACTTTTAAATTGCTTTACTCAAGACATGTTTAGATCATTATTATATCTTTATTCCTTCTCAACACATCAAATACTTAAGTTTTTATGAAAGTTATAAAAAAGTGTTTGCAGGTCTTCCGACCTTTGACCCGTTAGTGAACCCACCCGGCCCAAAAGTTTAGCCACCTCTATGAGTCAGTCAGGGTTAAATGGTTTGACATGTTGAACATATAAACTACCTTCTGCATTCTCTGGAGCACAAGGAGATTTACGATATCGAGTTTGTTGATGAGTGGGCTACACATAAACAAATGAAATATTATAAGCCACACAAACATAACATTTTCAAGCACAGTAATTATGATAAAAAGCGGTAGACTTCAAGTACCTCTAATTTAGGCCGAAGTGCCTCAAGTGGTCCTTTGGGCTTCTCTGCACCTTGCTGTCTCCATTAGCTTCGGTTTAGGATGACAAAATGATGCTTTTTGATAGTTCGAAAAATAGAAATTTGTACCTTCCCCAGAGCCCAATCAGCTGAATCAAAATACGCTCGTTCATGATCCTGCCATAAGAATCAAATGTGTTATATGAGATCACTGAAGACAATAATTGTCTAGCAGTAGAGACAGAAACTTGACCCATTATAAATGAGTCGATTTGGGTTATGTTCTTATGTTTTATTTTTTTTTTTTTGAACGGCGAATTTGCATCAGCGGATCATTTATTTCAATGAGCCTCATCATTTGCACCCACACACGCTAGAAGGAAACTCCTACCCGGGTTGCTTGGCAACTAATCGCGGGATCTGGGTTGCTTGGCAACTAATCGCAGGAAATTGGAGAGAAAACCTTCCGCCCCCAGGAATTAAACCCGGGTTGCTTGGCAACTAATCGCGGACCCTTCCACACTGAGGCATGATACCATTGAAGCAAACGTTCATTGGTTTATGTTATTATGTTTTGTCTCTAACAGGCCAAACTGGTAAACAAATTAGCTTAAAGAAAAAAGGGGCTGAAAGTTGAACAGTATATTTTTGATTAAATAATATACTTATCAAATTACATTCCACAAAAATTAATGAATATATATGGACAATAGTGCTTTGGGTCAACCCAACCTGCTTTGACCCATACCCAATACTTATGAGTTATCCAACCTGCTCATCTTTACACAGATTAGATTCAAATTTTCACCTTGGAAATTAGTGGTGCCTTTTTTGGAACAAGACCTCCATATTTCTTTTTAATGACTTCTTCCTAAGCGAAACAAAATAACACAAAATCCATATTTTTATCGATATTTTATTTAGTAAATGATAACTATATATAAACATCGAGGATATAAACGCTACCTCCTTTCCTGCACTAGGCATGGGCTGATCTTTATCTGCCATAATCCCTCCTTCCCTGCACAAGCACTAGCAACAGCATATTAGCAATTCACTAGGAAAATGCTGTTGGTTACAAATAAATGATGGTTCCTAAAAGAACTTGCAACGTCCTACAACGTTTAATAACTTATGCATTTTTTTTTTTTTTTTTTTTTTTTTTTTTTTGTATATGCAAACTAGTAATTTCTTCTACATTGTCATTTTTTTTAAAGGTTTGGAATCCTTGACGGTGGGGAATAACCTACCCAACCGGTCATTTCCACACACGCACGAGCTTTCGGGAGGAAACCCCAACCGCATTACAGGAACCCAACCCATCAATCCATACGGGCATGTGGACCAGGTTTGAAGCCTGAATGGATATGGGAGGAAAACCCCTATGAACGTTGGGACTTGAGGCCACTTACTCCCGCCCAATACAGAGTATTGGGATACCACTTGGGCACAAGTATCTTATTTGCTTTGCGGGCCGACTAGGGCGACCATCTGCTTTGTTGGTAGCCCGGAATCGTTGACGTGGCAAGTGAAACTTCATGGCCGCAAAGCGGTATAATTTTTTCATAGGATTCGACCTTTGAAACGTCTAACACTCATAGAGAACAAGTGTTTACGCAAAGTTTACGCAAAGTTTATGAATTGACATGATAAGACATTCAGTTATGTAATTGTAATTATGGGAACTTAGCACAAAAGCGTACAATCCATACATTATATATGATTTAACTAATTAGTTTCAACATTAATATTTCTTGTCGCTGCTAACGTAATTTGAACAATGAAACAGATAATATAACTAATCATCATAATTAATAATTAAATGAAAATGAATGATACCAAATTTACAAAAAAAAAATGTAGACAAACTGCTAAGAATTCAGACGAATAGCTCGTTTAAGAATATAGTTTCCTGATTGAAATTTGTGATCAACTAATCAAAATGGATATAGGTTTACAGATTTATTAAAATATATATATAGAACGATATAATGACGAATACATTACCGATCAAACAAAGGTGATCAGGGTTGTATTCAGGACAGCTTCTTTTCGTTGTAGAAAGGCATACCGTTGTTACCTTTTTTTATTATTAACAATGACCCATTATATTTTTAGCAATTAGCACCCTTAACTTACGAGAGGTGATCCCACACATCACTTTTTTTTTTGTTGCTAAAATAACGAATATTATTAAAATTAAGAGATCTTCATCAAAAAATGAAGGAACTTATAAAACGATACAACCAACTCAAACAAAAGAACGTCTCGCTAAAAGAAAACTAGCTAGAGTCAGAGACGATATCAAAACTTAGCTAACTCTAACCGAGCCACACGGGAACAATTCCTACACCAAAAGTAAACAACTCTAACCAACATAGCAAGTTACAATGAGCTCAAAAAAAAAAAAAATGTAAATGTAACCACAACAGCAACCCAAAAAAACGTGAACTTAAGCAACCAAAATTGCCATTAACCAAGTTTGCCAAATTACCTTTTTTATTTCTTCCATCCGGTCGCGACGTCATTCCATCAAGCTTACCGTTCCGAACTCCTTTACCATTCCGACGTCACTTTAGTGATCCATGTACATTTATAATTACTTATTTTATTGTTAATAATAATATAAGTTCAACCCCTAAATTAATTTAGGAACATAACTGTAAGTACATGAATCAAAAACTGGTGTGTGAGATCTCCGTTAACTTTAACAATGTGGGCTAGTTAAAATTTTGTATTTATAAATTATTATAAATAAAGATATTTAAAAATAAATTATCTAACGTGTGATTTAAGAGGACTGTTTACTATTACCCATAATAAAATTAGTGAAAAACGGTGCTGTCATTTTGGGTAATACAAAGCACTCGATATCATTGTTTTCTCTTGTAGCGGTCTGATAATTTCGTAGGATTTTATAAAAAAATTTTGTTCTTCATGTAACTGTTACAGAGTACTTATCTTCGCCGAGTGGCCCGAGCGACGCTTTCATTGTTTTTGTAATCGCATTCAATATTCAAATTTCTAATGCTAATAATAATCTCAAAAAAACTTTTCTTCTTTCTACCTAGTTCACAACATAATTATTTTATCACTGATCTTGTTCCTTACTAACTAGCTTGCTTCACTTCTTCATCAAATTTCTTCAATTCCCTCACCTTTTCATCTTGTTCATTCAATCATCACTGTTTTGGTGCTCTTAAGTTGATCGGACGTCCGACCACCGGCATCTCGCCGGTGGTTTCGGCTTTTAACGCTTTCTGTGCAATAACGGCGCCCTCCGGCCCACTTTCCCGGCGATTTTGACCTCCGTTCGGCTTTTCCGGTATTTCCTCAACGTCCAAGCGGCGATTTCGGGGTTCTATTCTCGGGATCTGGGTTAGTTGGGGTTCTTTTGGACGGTCGTCGGTGGTGGCTTCCTCATCGGTTCTTCCTCTACGCCTCTCGCTGCCGTTAGCTTTCGCTGCCGGTTGTAGGCGGCGAATTCCTAACGGAATTCTACAATCGTCTTGGTGAGTTTTCTATTTCGTTTAGTGGTTAGGTCTTTGTGGTTTACCGGCGAATGTTGGTGCTTTTTGTGAAATCCGGTTGCTCCGGCGGCCTGGGTGTCACTTGCGGCTACTGAGGACGGTTGATGGTTGTTAGTTGCTAGCAGCCGACGACTGTTCTTGGTGGTTGTGGATGACTACAACTAGCGGGTGGGGCCTCTACTCATGCTATGGGTGGCAGCGGCTACTGGCGGCTGTTACCGGCAGTCGGTTTTTCCGGTGGCTGTTGGCGGCCGTTGGTGGCCGCCTGTAGCCTATAGTGTTGTGGTGGTTGTCTGGATCTGCTGACGACTCCCGGTTCCCATTGGTGGTCGTCGGCGGATTGTACCTGTTGGTTGTTGGCTGCTTGGTAATGCGGGTTTGAATGTCCTTAGAAAATTTGGCGGAGATGGCCTGGTCTCTTTTGGTTTGACTTTGCGATTAGCGGTGGTTGGTTGCTGCTTGTCTGTTTGGTTCATGCCTTTCCTGTAGTCGAGTCTATTCGGGTGGACTCGATGTTGCTGCCGACGTGTGTCGACTTTGTGGACCTCGAAAAATTGATGTTTACTGGAGTGTTCTCTCGGGGTCCTTTTTTCCGCCCGAACGGGGATTTGATCTGATTCGACGGCCTGTCGGGTACGAGAGGTTATTTTGGTTTGCAGGCCTAGGGTTAGGTGCTGCTGGAGTGCCCGAGTTCTTTTTAGGAGTACGACTTACGAGTAGCGACGATTGCGGTGTTAGATACGAGCTAGGTTTTATTTATGTTGTAGATTCAGGTTTGGTGGTGTGTACGTGTGTATTGTCAATTATCGTCAATTGTGTCTTACATTTTTCAATGTGCTCGCTCTTTTTCAATTATCGTCATTTGTGTAAGATGTTGTAGAGCAAGACCTTTCAATTATTATTGTTCTTGTGTACCACCGGATCTTTACGATCTTATATATATATATATATATATATATATATATATATATATATATATATATATATATATATATATATATATATATATATATATATATTAATATTTTCCGAAAAAAATAATCTCAAATAATATGAATGGTCTTGTCATAATGCGTTTTAATATTATATTATAATTATAATTATAATTGTATAATTTATATATAATGGTCTTGTCGAACACATTAGACGATTAAATAATATTTAATAAAACATAATGATTAAATGTTAAATTGTTTAAAATTTAAAGTTTTGAATAAATTTTGTTCTGAATAACAAACTTGTTTAATAATCTTTATAATACGAACGGACTTTATAAATGGTATAAAATCATTGTATTAATTTTTTAAAAGAATGAAAAAATAAAAATGTTTAATAAGTGTTCTATATATAATTTAAGAAGTATATTAAATGAAATATATGTGCAAATAGTTCATACAGTATTTCAACTTTAAATGATTCAACATATATTTTTAAATAATTCAGCATCATCTATCACTCATATCTCTTATACATGCACGACATTCAAACCCACCCTTATAGAATTTTTTTTTTTTTTTTTTTTTGTTGCCAAAAAATGAAAAACTTTTATAAAACCTAGTCTTTTCACCAATAATGACCGGGACCTTCGAAAATACAATATACAATTCGACCGGGAACCGCCTCGCACATAGAAAAGATAGCACAACTGAAGCGACCCGTCCTAATCCATAAGGACGAATACAATAACATATGATTACATTGCGAGGTATTTTACCTCTAAATGGTACATTTTACAAACATTGCATTCGTTTTTAAAAGACAGACTTTCATTACATCGAAAGTTAACAGGCATGCATACCATTTCATAGTATATCAACTATCAATGACTTAATAATAATCTTGTTGAACTCAACTACTCGAATGCAACGTCTTTTGAAATATGCCATGAATGACTCCAAGTAATATCTTTAAAATGAGCTAATACACAGCGGAAGATTTCTTTCAAACCTGAGAATAAACATGCTTTAAATTGTCAACCAAAAGGTTGGTGAGTTCATTAGTTTATCATAATCGATCATTTTCATAATTTTAATAGACCACGAGATTTTCATTTCCATTTTTCATAAACATCATCTCATATCAGGCATTTCGCAAAAACGGCATAGAGATAAAAATTATTCATATGGTGAACACCTGGTAATCGACATAACAGAACGCGTCTAGAATATCTCCATCATTCCAGGACTCTCATCGGACATGATAAAATCGAAGTACTAAAGCATCCGTAACCCGGATGGGGTTTGTTAGGCCCAATAGATCTATCTTTAGGATTCACGTCAATTATGGTGTCTGTTCCCTAATTCTTAGATTACCAGACTAAAAAGGGTGATATTCGATTCGATAATCCAACCATAGAATGTAGTTTCGATTACTTGTGTCTATTTCGTAAAATATTTATAAAAGCAGCGCATGTATTCTCAGTCCCAAAAATATATATTGCAAAAGCATTTAAAAAGGGAGCAAATGAAACTCACAATACTGTATTTCGTAGTAAAAATACATATGACGTCATTGAACAAATGCAAGGTTGGCCTCGGATTCACGAACCTATATTAATTATATATATTTATATGTCGATCAATATCTGTCTAACAATTTAGGTCAAGTCATAGTGTATCACAATCCTAATGCTCGAGACTAATATGCAAAAGTTAACAAAAGTCATTTTGACCAAAATGACTTCCAAAATTTATACATGATTATTATATAATTTAAATATAGTCGTTTTATATATTTAAATATTTTTAAAAGATTTTATTAGAGTAAATAATATAATTCATTTATTAATAATTACAATTTTATATTAAAATTTATATAACAAGAATATACTTTTATATATCTTAAGTAATAAAATTTATAAAGTTCATTTAATATTATAAAATAACGTGACAGGTAGTATTAATGTAATTATATTACACGTAGTAAAATATCTTTGTATCACATATTTATTTGATATCGATAATAACAATAGTACGTAAAAATTGTATTATTTTGTAATAATAATTATTATTATTTTACTAATAATAATATCAATATTTATATTTACTAAAAATGATATTATGATAAAATGATAATTTTTATTAAAATGATAATAATAATGATATTTTATATTAACAATGATATTCTTATAAATAATAATTTTTGTAAAAATTATAGTTTTAATATTAATAATACTTTTAATAATAATATTGATAAAAATAATGAAAATGATATTTGTATCTAAATCAATACCTTTCAATATTTTAATTTCATCATGATACTTATACTCATTATTTCCTAATCGATTCGTTTAATAGCTTTTAATCATCTTTTATATCATGTTCATATTAATGATAATAATAGTAATCATAATAATTAGGTGTTTCTAATATTAGTTTTAATTATAGTAATAATACTAATAATAATAATTATTATGATAATATTAATGATAATACTAATAACTATTTTAATGATAATAATAATAATAATACTAATTATAACTTTAACGATAATAACGATAGTAAAAATAACAAATTTTAAAGATAATACCGTTTATTGATAATGATAATAATAATAATAATAATAATAGTAATAATAATTAGATAAAAACTATAACGACGATAATAATGATGATAATAATAATCATTTTTAATAATAATACAAAAATTCAATTGACTATAACTTCTAATCCGTTCATCGAAACCATTCGATATCTTAATGAAAAGTTCTTAATTTTTCGCTAGCTTTCCAACGACATGCATATCTTATACCTTATCTCAACCGCATATGTAACTAGTTCATAATCTATCGTCAACTATTTAACGACAATATTAAATATACAAGCATGCATAATCCTATATATTTGAGCACTAGTCAGGGATACACTATTAATATATAAAAGTTGAGTTATGAGTGCTCACGTATCAATATTGAGATTCAATATTGCAAGAAAGGTACGTAGACGCAACGGAGATGATAAACACTAAATTGACCTCACGAGCATACCCCCAAGCATTACCCATAATCTCCATAGCTATAACCCATATTTTCCTTAGCTCTATCCCGCTCGTAAAACCCGTTTTGAAATAACTCGCTCATGACTTCGTCGTAGTATTTTATGTATAATGCTAATAATAATACTACTAAATACGATTAATAATAATAATAATAATCTTAATAATAATAATAATAATAATAATAATAATAATAATAATAATAATAATAATAATAATAATAATAATAATAATAATAATAATAATAATAATAATAATAATATAAATATAAATATAAATAAAATAAGCATATACTACGGAGTAATAATATAGATAGAGAGATTGAATTGAGTGCAGAATGGATTGAGCTTTATAGCCCTCGACTGGAGACCCACAGCTCCGCGATCGTGGAGCTTTTCAAGCATAAACCCCCGCGATTGCGGAGGTTCCTGTTTCCAGCTCATATCCACGATCAAAAAGGCTGCCGACAGTTTTATATATTTATTTAATATATTTATTTAATTTATATAATTAATTATATATTATATTATATTTACGTGCGTAGTTAAATTGTAAATTTAGCTCCAATGACTCGTACGTTGTCACTCGACTTATGTCTCGCTTCCGGTTTCTCGAACGCATTTTCGTACGTTTAGAAAACTAGCACTTTACGTTACGCGACGTGTACCTTCATCAATAATTAGACTTAATCATCTAAAGACTATATTACCCAAAGCACAACCTTTGTATTAGAGTGTCGTGGTCATTTGCTTCCATAAATCAAAGTCTCGTTGTTTATCCAAATATATTATTTTAAATCATCCGTTAAATATTATATTTTGTCACTTGTAAAATATATATATATATATATCCTTTTAAAAAAAAATTAAATTTGTTCACATTGAAATATGTGATAATACAATATTTAGTTTTTCAAAACTAATTATATTTTTTAAAGTTTATTTTGGAATCGTTTAGATAGTAGAAAAATATTATATCAAATCACGTTTACATTTTTGAAACACTTTATATATTTGAAATTTATAATATAAACTTTACTTAAATTCTTCAAAAGTCATATACAAATTATTTTATAAAACGTCCTAATTAATAAAGTTCTTTTTAAACTAAAACGTTTTTATATGTTTAAATCAAATATGATAACTATGTTTTCTAAAACTTAAAATAGTAGAAGTTGTTATATCGTAAAACGTTTTAGAAAAGTAAGATTAAATATACTTTTAATAGATTTCAAGTTTTTAACGTTCGTTGGTGCAATGTGATATAAAGTCTAAAGGTTAGATAAACATACGAAATCATCTTAATGTAAAATGTCGATACCCAATGTCAAAGTTATTTACATTCCACATTCCAACTTTAAGATGAAGGTTAAAATAGTTATCTTATTAAAATCATGAGAAAAATGTTGTAAGGTATGAATTGAAAATCAAATAGGAATCTACACTAACTCTTGTCTATTTCCCGTTAATTGACTCTTTGTTCTTATTTGTAAAATCACTTTACCATTTTACGAATATGGTTAAAAAGGAAAGGTTTCCTACATCAAAGTGGACCTCTCTCAATAGAGACTCGTAATCATACAATGTATCTGATAATTTAATCATTTGATATTATCTTTTAATTCCATCGATAATTATTTTAAATATATTTTGAAACAAATTCATTCATGTAATGTATTATACGTCTAAAACTTTGTTAACGTTTTCAAGTTATAATATATGCACATATACATATATAATCATATCCGTTCATATAATGGTTCGTGAATCATTGGAGTTTGGTCGAGGTTAAATGAATGTATGAACATAGTTTAAAATTCTTGAGATTTAACTTAACAAACTTTGCTTATCGTGTCAGAATGATATAAAGATAAAGTTTAAATTTGGTCAGAAATTTTTCGGTTGTCACAGTACCTACCCGTTAAAGAAATTTCGTCCCCGAAATTTGATAGAGGTCGTCATGGCTAACAGTAAGAATGTTATTATGACGAATATAAGTTGATAGCTATAGTTTTATAATGATTAAGAAATATGAATAAAATAATTCAATTCCTCGAAGCGTAGGAGTAAAGCTATTGCAAAATAGTGAAATGAATAAATGCAGGTTTGTCTTAATAGGTGACGTAGTGTGACGATCGCTCCAAATCCATATGGACGAACACGTCATTCATCGATTTCATTGCGAGGTATTTGACCTCTATATGATACGTTTTTTAAACATTGTATTCTTTTGAAAAGGCACACCATAAATGAATATTTAAATCAAAGGTTTTCGACATCTGATGATTTCTACATATAGACAATCACTGTAAATAATAGTTTACAATAGTACTTCCGTTGACAATGCAGTCAAAATAAGATACATGGTGATGATTTGGTGAATGCAACGTTTCCTTGAAAAATATGCCATGTAAGACTCCATGCACATAGCTTGTCTAACATATAAGCAAACAGCGGAAGACTTCTAGGGAACCTGAGAATAAACATGCTAACAAGTGTCAACACAAAGGTTGGTGAGTTCATAGTTTTAATGTTTTGCATAATCTGTACATAAAGGTGGATCACAAGATTTCAGTTGTTTCATCCAGAAACGTTTATCAAAATATTCTACGAAATTAAGCACCCTGGTAACTAAACTTAACGTATATATAATTTGTACCCTTTGTATAATCATCTTAAAAATACACGCAAACTAACGTGTCCTAAACTCAAATAACACACGTCCGTTAAAAGGCTAGCGCTCTAGCTCGAACAGGGATGTCAAGCCCTATGGATCCATATACTGTTATTCGTGCCCACCAGTCCATATCCTATGTACTGGCAGCTACTAGTTACCAAAGCTAAGGGATTTTCGGTTCAAACTCAGTGTAGAATTAAGTATGTACTTGTATCCATTGCGTTTAAAATAAATTGCATGTATTCTCAGCCCAAAAATATATATTGCAAAAGCAATTAAAAAGGGAGCAATGAAACTCACCTTAGCAGCATATAAAGTAGTTCACCAAAATGTGACTGAAACTCGGATTACTAAATTACCGTATATCTCAACCTAGAGAACATATGTTGGTCAATAAATGTCTATCAAGCTAGGTCAGGTCATAGTGTATCACAATCCTAATGCTCGAGATCGACATATAATAGTTATCCAAAGTCGTTTCAAAAAGTCAATTTTAACAATAGTTCAACAAAACGAGACGTGCCTTATATAAGGATTCATTTACTCGGTTGGAAATATTTAAAAGTTCACTTATCAGTCTCGTAAACAAGTTGTTTAAATCTTAATTGCAGATTCAAAAGCAATTTCAATTAACGTCAATCATAATTCAGTTGATCATATCTTTTAATCCGTTCATCGAAACTATTCGATATCTAAATGAAAAGTTATTGAATTTTTCACCAGCTTTCCAAAAACATGTATATCATATACCTTTTATCAGTAATATATGTATTTAATTAGTGATTCATTATAAACTGTTTAACGACGAAATTTAGCATACAAGCATATATAAATATATATACTCGAGCACTAGACATGGATACACAATTAATATATAAAAGATAAGATATGAATGCTTACATATCAGTATTGAGATTCAATATTGTAGAAAAGCACGTAGATGTAACGGAGATGATAAACACTAGGTATGATTCACAAATATACCCCCGAACATTACCCATAACCTCCTTGGCAATAACCCATAATTTCCTTAGCTCTATCTCGCTTGAAAACCATTTTGAAAGTGACACGCTGATAACCTCGTCGTAGTATTTTATGTATAATACTAATTAATAATATTAATACTAATAAGATTAATAATAATATTAATCTTAATAATAATAATAATAATAATAATAATAATAATAATAAATAAAATAAATACGGAGTAATGATTGAGGAAATAAACTGAACGAAATCGAGTTTTTATAGTATGTGGCCTGCTACAGTACCCCATGCGATCGCATGAGTTTTCAGTGTTTTTGCCATGCGATCGCATTGCCGCTTTATCCGTTTTTGTTTGCTAGTTCGTCGACATCAAATAGTGTTTTACTGTAGCAAATAGTGTTTACTGTAGCAAATAGTGTTTAATGTAGCAAATCACTGTAGCAAAGTCGTTTTCACTGTAGCACTGCAGCAAAATACGGTTTCACTGTAGCAAATAGTGTTTTACTGTAGCAAATAGTGTTTTACTATAGCAAAGTCATTTTACTGTAGTAAATAGTATTTTACTGTAGGAAAGTCGTTTTTTACTTGTACATATATATACATACATATAATTGTTCATGAATCGTCGAAAGCAGTCAAATGTAATGAAACAGTTCTAAAATTTTGAGATTCAACTTCATAGACTTTGCTTATCGTGTCAGAAATGTTGATCATACAAAGATTAAGTTTAAATTTAATCAGAAATTTCCGGGTCATCACAGTACCTACCCGTTAAAGAAATTTCGTCCCGAAATTTGAGTGAGGTCGTCATGGCTACCAATAAAAATGTTTTCATGACGTATATGAGTCGATAAATAGTGTTTTATCACCGTTGAATAATATGGATAAAGCAATCCAATTACTCGAAGCGTATGAGAGAAGTTATCGTAATCGAGTGAAATGGAAAATAGAGATGCGTCTTATCTCTTGACGTAGTAACGATTGATTTCCGGAATTTAAGGAATAGAAAATCTTCATAATAAGATTTGATTCTTCGGATTTTAAGGAAATTAAGATTTCCTTTGATTAAATGCGTAATCTGCCTCGATTGCTATGTCTGATATTTTGCTATAAATTAACCACTTCAGTTTCATTATTTCTTACCACTCCTATAATCTTCTTTCTTATTTCATACTTACAAAATATTTGTGAAAATACTTCAACCAGTTCTGATTCTTGATATTTTCTTGGCTATCATATCATTCATTCTTCTTTTTCATCTGCCACCAGAGGAAGTTATTTTCTTCTACCATTACCTTGGGGTTATAGTGTTTTTCATTCTCCCGTGTCTTTATATTGCTATACGCATTGATATACACGGTTTGTAAATTTCGGGGTTGTTATCGGACTTATATTATCCTTTATATTTCGGAGCTTCATCCTTTCGTTTTCTCTTCCCGACTTTAAGTTAAGCGAATAATGGTTCAGAATTCGTAGGTATGAAATTTTGGATAAACAATACTAACGTTCTAAGAAAGAAATTGTAATGGCATGATCTTGATTTGTCAAATTACCAGAATATCTGGAAAAGACCGAATCATCAAGAAAAATATTTTCTTGATATGTTTAGAGATTAGAATGTAAGAATCGTGTAACATGGCACATGATGAGGGTGGAATCTGTGAACCCTTATCACGTTTCATTAGAAACTCAGCATGACTTACTGTAATATAATCACGTTGATCAAGTGTCATTATATTATGCTAATTCATGCTTCAGTTCCCAACACTACTTTAAAACATTAAATTTTTTTCGAATTTTCCAGATGTTAGAAACTAAAATAGTTTCTTTTATGTTATAACACAGATAGCGCAAAGAGATGAATGATTTCAAATAAGAATGGTTATGAAAATATCTTCAGAAATGTCG
The DNA here is from genome assembly GCF_046630445.1 of Rutidosis leptorrhynchoides. NCBI lineage: Eukaryota > Viridiplantae > Streptophyta > Magnoliopsida > Asterales > Asteraceae > Rutidosis > Rutidosis leptorrhynchoides. Next base: position 585,757,871 of record NC_092335.1, on the reverse strand, counting down.
AGGATATTTATAATGAAAGATATGATGATATCTTAAAATTTTTAAGATAATGATGATGATGAAGAATATTGTCCGCAAAGGTTTTAGAGTAAAGAGCAAGGTATTTACTAAGGATTTCAGCAGACACTGAATCATTTGGATTCTTTGAAGGCAGGTTCAGTCTTTATGATTTATCCACAGCCTCCTTCATAATTTGCTCAATCCGTTTTCCAGTTCCAAACCTTCTCTTTTTCTCAGCTTTACCACCATACTATTCTTTATCATTAAACTTTTGACTGTTAAGGCCGTTTACAGTTTTTGCTGCTTCATCGGCATTGTTCCAATTTCAGAGAACTAGTTCATAGTTTGGGATGTTTTTCAGAAACTTCACATTCGAAGTATGTAAGTCTAGAAGATAGACATTATATGTATATATATAACTGTTGACGTAGAATTGCTGCGATATTCGAAATACTGATTGCTAATTCCCGGTAGTTGATATGGCAATTATTGTTACAAGATGTGGATGAGTACATGATAGGGTTTCAATGAATATTATGATTTTTCGGAAGGTCAAAGATCAATGGAGTTGTTGGTAAATTTACTGCTAATGTGGTGGAACATGAAAGATTTCCCAGTAACAAGAACGTATATATCAAAGTCACAATAAGGCTAATATGAAAAGTCGAAGTTGGTTGGAAGTGTGATAAAACTGGATACTTTGAAAAGGATTGCAAGATTATTTTCGGTAAAAACAACGCTAAAGGATCTTGCACAGTTTTGAAGTTAAAATATAGCTTTGAAAGATGTCGAGATCTAAGAATGATGTCACCGGTTCAGAGTTATGACTTGGATTTTTCGCCAGCTTTCCAAAAAATGTATATCATATACCTTTTATCAGTAATATATGTATTTAATTAGTGATTCATTATAAACTATTTAACGACAAAATTTAGCATACAAGCATATATAAATATATATACTCGAGCACTAGACATGGATACACAATTAATATATAAAAGATAAGATATGAATGCTTACATATTAGTATTGAGATTCAATATTGTAGAAAAGTACGTAGACGTAACGGAGATGATAAACACTAGGTATGATTCACAAATATACCCCCGAACATTACCCATAACCTCCTTGGCAATAACCCATAATTTTCTTAGCTCTATCTCGCTTGAAAACCATTTTGAATGTGACACGCTCATAACCTCGTCGTAGTATTTTATGTATAATACTAATTAATAATATTAATAATAATAAGATTAATAATAATATTAATCTTAATAATAATAATAATAATAATAATAATAATAATATTAATAATAATAATAAATAAAATAAATACGGAGTAATGATTGAGGAAATAAACTGAACGAAATCGAGTTTTTATAGTATGTGGCCTGCTACAGTACCCCATGCGATCGCATGAGTTTTCAGTGTTTTTGCCATGCGATCGCATTGCCGCCTTATCCGTTTTTGTTTGCTAGTTCGTCGACATCAAATAGTGTTTTACTGTAGCAAATAGTGTTTACTGTAGCAAATAGTGTTTAATGTAGCAAATCACTGTAGCAAAGTCGTTTTCACTGTAGCACTGTAGCAAAATACGGTTTCACTGTAGCAAATAGTGTTTTACTGTAGCAAAGTCATTTTACTGTAGCAAATAGTGTTTTACTGTAGGAAAGTCATTTTTACTTGTACATATATATATATATATATATATATACATATAATTGTTCATGAATCGTCGAGAGCAGTCAAATGTAATGAAACATTTCTAAAATTTTGAGATTCAACTTCATAGACTTTGATTATCGTGTCAAAAATGTTGATCATACAAAGATTAAGTTTAAATTTGATCAGAAATTTCCGGGTCATCACACGTAGTCACGGTTGGTTTCCGGTAATCAAGGGAATTTAGAGAAAATCTTCGTAATAAGATTTGATTCTTCGGAAAATAAGGAAATTATGATCCTCTTCGATTTAATGCGATAATCTGTCTCGATTTCTCCGTCGGATATTTCACTATAAATCCACCTCTTTCGTTTCCTTACAACTCACACCTTTTATTCTTTCTCCCTCAACTCATTCTTTAAAGTATTCATCAATATGCTTCATCCAGTTCTGATTCTTGATATACTCCTAACATTCATATCTGTCATTCTTCTCTTTCATTTTCCACCGGAAGAATCTATTTACTTCTACTATACTCTTGGTTTTATAGTGTTTTTAGTTCTCTCGTGTCTTTATGTTGCTATATGCATTGATATATACGGGTTGTAATTTTCAGGCTGTTGTTGGGCTTTATATCTTCCCTTATATTTCAAAGTCCCTGCTTCTATCTTCTATAATCATTGTCATCCACAGTTAATACTCTCTCCAATTTACTGTGACTTATACTCCTATTGATATTTTGAAGCTTCATGCTTTTGTTTTATCTTCCCAATTTTAAATCAAGCGAATAATGGTCCAGAATACGTAGGTATAAATTTCGAAATGAACATAATTAATGTTCTAAGAAGGAAATCGTAATGGCGCGATTTTGATTTGTTAAATTACCAGAATACCCTGGAAAAGACCGAATCATCAAGAAATATTTTCTTGATATTTTAGAGGTTAAGTAGAATACAAGAGTCGTGTAACACGGCACATGATGACGTTATGATCTGTGAATCATCGTGTTCCATTTAGAAACTCAGCATGACTTACTGTAATATAATCATGTTGATCAAGTGTCATTATATTATACTAATTCATGCTTCAGTTCCCAACACTACTTCAAAAAAACATTCATACTTTAAACTCGATGATTTCAAAATTTAGAAACTAAAACAGTTTTTTTTATGATATGATACAGATAACGCGAGGAGTCAAATGATTTCAGATAAGAATACGTATGAAAATATCTTCAGAAATATGGAGGATATTTATAATGAAAGATATGATGATATCTTAAAATATCTAAGATCAGAGGATGATGAAGAATATTGTCCGCAAAGGTTTTAAAGTAAGAAGTAAGATATTCACTAAAGACTTCAGCAAACACTGAATCATTTGTATTCTTTGAAGGCAGATTTAGTCTTTGTGATTTGTCCACAGCTTCGCTGAATCCGTTTTCCAGTACCAAATTTTTCGTTTGAGCTTTTCCAATCTACTATTCTTTGTTATCAAACTTCTAACCGTAATTGCTGTCTACCGTCCTTGCCATTTCATCAGGCTTTTTCAAAACTTCTTAGTACTGATTCGTAGGGTGGGGTGTTTTTCAGAAACTTCACATTCGCAGTTTGTAAGTCTTGAAGATAGATGTTATATGTATATATATAATTGTTGAAGTAGAACGCTGCAAGATTTCAAAATACTGATTGCTGATTGGTATGGAAATTCTTGTTACAAGATGCAGATGAGTAAATGATGGGGTTTCGATAAGTATAATGGTTTTTCGGAGAGGCTAAAGTCCAAGGGTAATGAAGTTGCTGGTACATCTGCTGATAATGTGGTGGAATATAAAAGGTTCCCTAGTAACAATGACGAAAAGGGTAATCGTATATATCAGGGTTATAATAAGGTTACTCTGAATGAAAAATCGGAGTTGACTTGCTGGAGCTGTGACAGAATTTTCTACTATGGTTATTTTTGCTAATAAATGCCAAAGAATCTGACGCAGGTACGTGTTTAAACTTTTACTTAGGTTTCAAGAGTTTTTCAGGTGCATGACTGCGGGTAACATGTGGTTGGATCATCATCTCAATTATTCATCATTTGAAGTGTCTTTAGGAATTTCGAGGAGTTTGAACACAGATTATAATCGTTAATGTACATATGATGTTCTAGGATTTTGAATGATACAAATATTTTTCTGAGTTTTTATAAATAGAAGTGATGTTCTATCACAGTTTTGAAGTTAAAGTATAGCTTTGAAAGATGTAAGAATCTAAGACTGATGTATTCTGTTAAACCTTGACTTGGATTTTGATTTGTCAAAATCAGAATATGTAATCAAATTTGGATGAGTATAGTTGATGATTGCTGAATCAGATTCGAAGAATGTAACATATTAATTATGAATTTATATATCACTCGGGTATTACCTACCCGTTAAAAGTTTCACAAGTTAATATTTTGTACAAGAGAATTTTTATTACAGTCTTTATGAAAATATATGTATATATATTTTCTTTAGATGTAATACAGATTTAATTAGTTAATATTACATTAAACTCATTTGATTTATGGTTGGAACTAGAATTGAATAATCCCTAAAACTTTAGAAATTACATAACTTCTACGGAGTATTTCTTCAATGTAATTGAGATTATGAATCAATACTTCGCTATTTGTTGATGCATGATGTTGGTATTTGTGGAATTCTTGTGAACTTCGCAAGATACGGATGATATTGTTCGAAAGGTTTCGAGTACATCGATGATGAAAGTGTACAATCAAACGTATATTTGAATAGTACACTTGATTTATTATGAAATCGAATTCATTGAATTAAAACAGAGATCGATGGTTAAGTTGCTAGCGAAAGATGTACATCATAACATATTAGTAATATGAATTAAACGAGTAGTTAAGATTCACACATAATAGCTTAGTACGGAAAGATTTATTATGTTTTAAAAATATATATATATATAAGATATACATATAAATCCTTCAGTGGAAATGAGTTAATACTTCATAACTCGTTGATATGACATACTTGTTGTTGATTTGTGATGATATCCATAGTGATTCTTGAACTAATGGAGTTTGTGATGTTATAAGTACTGCTGATTCTTGTCATACCCCATCCTAATCCATCTGGACAAAGTCACCAATATCTGGTGCCATTGCGATGATCGACTCCATGTAATGTATTTAAAATGAGCAAATGCACAGCGGAAGATTTCTTTCATACAATACTGTATTTTGTAGTAAAAATACATATGACTACATTGAACAATTGTAGGGTTGGCCTCAGATTCACGAACCTATATCATTTGTATATATATATATATATATATATATATATATATATATATATATATTAAAACGTATAATTGTAAATTGAACAAGTTTATATATTATACTTTAAATTATATATTATATTATATGTTTAAATTGTGTATATATATTCAAAATGTTTAATATATATATATATATATATATATATATATATATATATATATATATATATGGTTAGTACTTTACTAAAAATCTTAAATTGTCATATATATGAATATTTATATAAATATTGTTAATATGATTAAACGTACTTATAACTTTAATAATACCTCTAAAATTTTTATTTTCATAAACGTAGTGATATATATATATAGTACTAACTATATTGATAGTTTTACCGAAGACAAAATATTAATTTTAGTAAAAATAATCATAATAATGACAATAATAATAATATGAATAATGATAATCATGTTAATAATAATAATGATAATAATATTAATGATTCTATTATTAATAATATTAATGTTTGTTTTAATAATCACTCTTATAATAATGATAATAACAACAATTTTAGATAAAAATGAAAGGTTTATTAGTAATGATAATGAAAATAATATCTTTTATAATAATACATAGTACTTAATAATAAGTAATATTAATAACAATACTTATGTTAATCATAATCATAGTCTTCGTGTTTAATTTCCAAATTAATAACTAAAGCTTATATAACATCAATTCATAATCCTAATCATAAGAATACTTATAATAATAATAATAATAATAATAATAATAATAATAATAATAATAATAATAATAATAATAATAATAATAATAATAATAATAATACTTATAACAAAAGTTACAATACTAATTATAATACTTATGATAATTATAATTCTAGTTGTATTAACAATAACTAATAATAACTAATAATAATATTAACAACAACAATAATAATAATAATGAAAATGATAATAATAATAATAATAATAATAATAATAATAATAATAATAATAATAATAATAATAATAATAATAATAATAATAATAATAATAATAATAATAATAATCTTTGTTGTTGAAAACTACCTTATTAAGCTGGTTTAAAAAAAATGTCCCGACCCGGACTTGAACCCGAGACCTCGCGCTCATCAACATAACACTCAAACCACCCAATCTATTCTGTTTTTCTAATTATATACTCAACACAGTTATATATAACTCGCTTCAGCTAGTCTTCTTCTTCCTCACCTTCCCATTGACTGGAACTTTTTCTAATCCCCACGGTTTTAAATAAAACTTTAATTTATGAATTGAAATTGAAAAGCACACGACTAGTTTGGATATCCTATTGATAGAATCAGATGGAACAGAAAATAAAAATAAAAAAATATAGCAGCAGATAACGAAGAACGTGAGTATGAACTCAACATCAAATTCAAATTTTTAAAGTGTTTTAGACCTCGATTCCTAAATGAAATAAGTTTTAAATCATTCCTTGAAACTTCATAGATTAACAATTTCAACAGAATCATCAAAACCAAGATGAATTTTATGAAGAACATGTTGTTTGACTTCTATAAATCGGAACTTTGACCCCGAAATTTGAATTCGATATCAGGAATTGAGATATGAAACTTTGCAGAACGTTTGGATAAATGATTCCTAGCAACACTACACCTATAGTTTTTGAAAATTGGTTCGTAATTGATTTATGAGTAAAAAGTGGAAAGAACAGGGCTATTAAACAGTTTGACACATTTTTCATTGTTAATTCTTTGAATTGTAGTAAGACGTTTATGATATGATTGTATACTGACTACTACCGCATTAGTAATTGTTTGTGTTTATTTTATAGCTCAGATTAAATCGCCATTCACAGATTCGTTTAGTACCAGAAATAAATAAAATATATAAAGGTGAAATGTGATTGAGAATAAATTGGTACGTTTGATGTTAATGTGTAACGGATTGAAGACAAAAACAAACTGGTAAACAGTTTAATGGATAGTTGTTCAACAACTCGTACGTTTTCTGGAATTTATCTAATATATTTTCATATATCTGTATTTCTATTTTATGTATATATATTTGTATATATATTTATATTTATATATATATATATATATATATATATATATATATATATATATATATATATATATAATTGTATATTTATATATCTGTTTATATTTATCTGTGTAAAATTCGTAATTTTAATAATTAACAATTATAACTATATTATTACTAATACTAATATTACTAATAATATTAATATTATTGATTAATAAACTATTAATAATAAAGGATAAATAATAATAATATAATAACTTATTCATATCAAATTTCATACATATATATATATATATATATATATATATATATATATATATATATATGTATATATATATATATATGTGTGTGTGTATATATATATATACACATATATATATATATATATATATACACACACATATATATATAAACACACACATATATATATATATATACATATATATATATGTGTGTGTGTGTATATATATATATATATATATATTAGAAATAATGATATTGACGATACAAATATTAATATTAATATTAACATTTATAATAATAGTGATGGTAATGACAATACTATTATTGTAACAATTATTTTTAAATTTGTAATTAAGTTTTATTAATTGTAATGTTTAATAATCATATATAATAACTTTTATTAACTTTTTATTATTATTTATAATTCTATAATCACATATTCTAAATATTTAATATTTATATATATTATAATATACATTCAACATTAATTATGTATAGATTTCATATATATATATATATATATATATATATATATATATATATATATATATATATATATATATATATATATATATTTATTTATTTTAATAACAACTTCATTATTTTATATATTACCTTACATATTCAACACAAATGATTAAATTTTATTTTATTTTTACATATTTAATTTAAATTATGATTTATTACTTCTAATTATTATACATCCTTACATTTACATATATATACTTATTTAATTACAAACAATTGTTCGTGAATCGTCGGTAATAGTCACAGGTTAAATGAATATATGTAAACAGTTCAAAAATTTTGAGATTCAACATTACAGACTTTGCTTATCGTGTCGTAATCATATAAGAATAAAGTTTAAATTTAGTCAGAAATCTCCGGGTCGTCACAGTACCTACCGTTAAAGAAATTTCGTCCCGAAATTTGAGTGAGGTCGTCATGGCTAACAATAAGAATGTTTTCATGACGAATATGAGTTGATAAATAGAGTTTTATCATTATTGATTAATATAGATAAAACGATTCGATTATTCGAAGAGTACGAATGAAGCTATCACAAAAGAGTGAAATGAATAAATAAAGTTTCGTCTTTACTTTTGATGTTGTTGGTTGAATTCTGGAATTCAATGGATATAAAGAAAGTCTTCAAAATCTAAAAGATTTGATCCTTCGGTGAATAAGGAAATTAAGATCTCTATAATTAAATACGGTGATCTGCTTCGATTACTCTGTCTGATATTTCTATTATAAATTAAGCTCTTCCGTTCCATTATTCTCACCATTCCTATACTTTCTTTCTTAGTTCATACATCCAAAAGATTATGAAAATGCTTAATCCCGTTCTAATCCTTGATATTTTTCTAATTATCACTTCTGTCATCCTTCTTTTCAATCTTCCACCAGAAAAATCCATTTACTTCTACTATTACCTTGGGGTGATACTATTCTTAATTATACCGTGTCTTTATATTGCTATTCATATTAATATCCACGATTTGTAAACTCTGTGTTATTATTGGGCTTTATATTTTCTCTTATATTTTGGAGCTCTTTGCCTTTTTATTCTCCTCTCGACCTCTAGTAAAGCGAGTAATGGTCCAGAATTCGTAAGTATGGAGTTTCGAATGAACATGGGTAATGTTCTAAGAGTAAGATTGTAATAGCACGATCTTGATTGGTTAAATTACTAGAATTCAAGAGAAAAGATAGAACTATCAGAAAGATATGTTCTCGATATGTTTGGAGATTAGTTAGAATGTAAGAGTCGTGTAACATGGCACATGATGAGGGTAAAATCTGTGAATCATCATGTTTCATTAGAAACTCAGATGACTTACTGTAATATAATCACGTTGATCAAGTGTCATTATATTATACTAACTCATGCATCAGTTCCCAACACTACTTCAATAACATTCATATTTTAAACTTGAAGGTTTACAGAATATAGAAACTAAACCGTTTCCTTTATGGTGTAATACAGATAACGTGAAAAGATAAATGATTTCAGATAAGGATAGTTATGAAAATATCTTCAGAAATATCGGAGATATTTATGACGATATTTTTGAAATTTCTAAGATCAAAGGTTGATGAAGAAAATTTGTCCGCAAGAGTTTAGGGTCAGGAGTAAGGTATTCGTTAATGACTTCAGTAGATACTGAATCATTTGGATTCTTTATGTACAAGTTTAGTCCTTGTGATTTGTTCAGAGTCTCCTTCATGGTTTGCTCAATCCCTTTTTTCAGTACAAATTTTCCATTGAGTGTTTCCAACACTCCCTTCTTTATCATTAAACTTTTGACTGTTAAGGCAGTCTTCAGTTTTCACTGCTTCATCAGCTTTTTCAAAACTCGGAAAACTGATTTGTAGACTTGGTGGTTTTCAGAAATTCAGAATTGGAAATCATAATTCTAGGAGATAAATGTTATATATACATATAACTGTTGATATAGAAATGCTGCGAGATTCAAAATACTGATTGCTGATTTCTGGTAATTGGTATGGCAATTCTTGTTACAAGATGCGGATGAGTATATGAATAGGTTTCAACAAAGTTAATGATTTTTCGGAAAGTCAAATATTAATGAAGTTGCTGGTAAGTTTACTGCTAGTGCGGTGGAATATAAACGGTTTCCTGATAACGATGACGAAAGGCAAACTTATATATCGAGGTTATAATAAGGCTAATCCGAATGGAAGTCGAAATTGTCTTGTTGGATCTGTGACAAAATCGGCTAATTTGAAAAAGAATTGCAATGTTATTTTCGGTAATAACAATGTCAAAGGAGCTAGCACAGATACGTTTTAAACGTTTACTCAGGTTCTGAGTGTTTTCAGGTGCATAACCATATGCATCAATCGTTTCTTTCATAGATGAAGTGCGGTTGCTTCATTCTCTCGATTGAGGTGTTTTTCAAGATTTATGAAAGGTTTGAACGCAGATTGGAATCGTCAAGATACAAATGAGGTTTAAGATGAAATCAAGTGGCAAACTTGAAGAAATGTTTAGTTTCATATGTTATAATCAATATTTTAATTCATTTTAATTGTCCAATATTATTAGTCCACAATCGATAGTCCACAGTTAACAGTCCAATAATTCATATATAGTTTAATATATAATATTCGAATTATTTAATACGTATCGTGACCCGTGTACATGTCTCAGACTAGATCACAACTCAAAGTATATATATTATTGTAGAATCAACCTCAACCCTGTATAGCTAACTCAGTCATTACTGCATATAGAGTGTCTATGGTTATTCCAAATAATATATATAGATGCGTCGATATGATATGTCAAAACCTTGTATACGTGTCCCGATATTTAAAGTGCGTAAAATAAATAACAGAAATTAAATGGCGATAAATAAACTTGCGAGAATATAAATGGCGATTAATAAATTGCGATAAATAAAATGTAACCAGTTAGCTAGGATCAGTTAACGTGAATTCTTAACAAAATTCTTCTCATAGTTAATTTGTTTGTTTCTAACAAATTTTATTTTGTCCAATATTTTCTTCATTATGCCACTTGTTGAATTCCGATAAGTCAGAACCCAAATATGAAGTTGAATGAAAATGGTCATTATGTGGTGAACGGATACGTATATCGGTGGATGTAAATAGGATAGTAAATGGCCGTTGAATCAGATTCGAAGAATGTACAGTGTAGCTTATTAACGTGAAATCTTAAATATTCCTCGGGTATTACCTACCCGTTAAAATATTTTCATCATTAACAGTTTGTACCAAAGAATTTTCAATTACAATCTTTATGAAATTATATATACATATATATTTTCTTCAGATGCAATCATGGATTTAATGAGTTAATATGATATTAATCTCATTTGCTTTTCGGTTTGGGCTAGAATAAGTAATCTTTAAAACTTTTAGAAACCACATATTCTTCACAGAATATTTCTTCAATGAAGTTATGGATCAATACTTCATCATTAACTATTGGAACCACATATTCTTCGCATAATATTTCTTCAATGAAGTTATGGATCAATACTTCATCGTTCATTATTGTTGGTACTCCTTGGTATTTATGGTGCGTATTATATCGATGTTCGAGATAACGATTGGGATGTTGAGGTGTGGGATGCGGATGTTGATGTTGGTGGTGGTTATGCTACTGTTGATGTTACTGAAGCTGGTAAGTTTTGCACCATATTCTCCACATTGATTACTCGAGCGCGAAGCTCGTGACTTCTTCGATTACTCCAGGATGATTGTCGGTCGGAACAAGTGGGTGAATAAGGTTTAGAATTTTAGATAGAATATAATCATGGCGAGATACTCTGGAAATGAAAGAGAAGATGGTATTACGAATAGGTTCGCCGGTAAGTGCTTCAGATTCTTCGCCAAGGGGTGAATTCGGTTGGTGGAAAGGATCGCATTCTTCGCGTCTCCATTGGTTAAGTTGACTACGAACCCATCAGATGAATTGGTGATGACTGATTTGTTGATCCATTCCGGTTATACTGCTTTCGGAGCTCGAGTGGAAATTCATGTCGGAATAGCTGTCGGAATCTGAGGAATTTTCGAGAATTTGAACTAGTTGCGAGTTTCATCTTGCACGGTCAGATAAAGTATATTCGGTAGGAAATAGATTATAGGATTTAGTTTGGTATGCTTCAATACATAACTTACATATGTATATATAATACTAAAATCCCATAAGTTACGGAGGAATCTACGGAAGCTGTCAGGCAAAGGTAACAATAACATATACGCTAAGATATGAATTTATCTATATACTGTCTATGCAATAGAGGCAGTAAGACGTGTATAGACTTTAAGGATGATAAGCAAGTAATTTTCGACCCGAAATGATAAGCAAAACTTTTGACATGCAGACACGGTCAAAGTCTAGACCCACTAATGCATCTAAACAACTATCAATTAGACACACTAATGCAAGACCTGGTTCGCTAAGACCACCGCTCTGATACCACATGTCATACCCCGTCCTAATCCATCTGGACGAAGTCACCAACATCTGGTCCCATTGCGATGATCGACTCCATGTAATGTCTTTAAAATGAGCAAATGCACAGCGAAAGATTTCTTTCATACAATACTGTATTTTGTAGTAAAAATACATATGACTACATTGAACAATTGTAGGGTTGGCCTCAGATTCACGAACCTATATCATTTGTATATATATATATATATATATATATATATATATATATATATATATATATATATATATATATATATATATTAAAACGTATAATCGTAAATTGAACAAGTTATAATTTAAATTATATATTATATTATATGTTTAAATTGTGTATATATATTCAAAATGTTTAATATTAATATAGTTATATATATATATATATATATATATATATATATATATATATATATATATATATATATATATATATATGTATATGTATATATATATGTATATATATATATGTATATATATATATATATGTATATATATATATATGTATATATATATATGTATATATGTATCTATATATATATATATATATATATATATATGTATATATATATATGTATATATATATATATGTATATATATATATATATATATATATATATATGGTTAGTACTTTACTAAAAATCTTAAATTGTCATATATATGAATATTTATATAAATATTGTTAATATGATTAAACGTACTTATAACCTTAATAATATCTTTAAAACTTTTATTTTCATAAACGTAGTGATATATATATATAGTATTAATTATATTGATAGTTTTACTGGAGACAAAATATTAATTTTAGTAAAAATAATCATAATAATGATAATAATAATAATAATAATAATATGAATAATGATAATCATGTTAATAATAATAATGATAGTAATATTAATGATTCTATTATTAATAATATTAATGTTTGTTTTAATAATCACTCTTATAATAATGATAATAACAACAATTTTAGATAAAATGAAAGGTTTATTAGTAATGATAATGAAAATAATATCTTTTATAATAATACATAGTACTTAATAATAAGTAATATTAATAACAATACTTATGTTAATCATAATCATAGTCTTCGTGTTTAATTTCCAAATTAATAACTAAAGCTGATATAATATCAATTCATAATCCTAATCATAAGAATACTTATAATAATAATAATAATAATAATAATAATAATAATAATAATAATAATAATAATAATAATAATAATAATAATAATAATAATAATAATAATAATGGTCATAATACTTATAACTTTGTTACAATACTAATTATAATACTTATGATAATTATAATTCTAGTTGTATTAACAATAACTAATAATAACAATAATAATATTAACAACAACAATAATAATAATAACAATGAAAATGATAATAATAATAATAATAATAATAATAATAATAATAATAATAATAATAATAATAATAATAATAATAATAATAATAATAATCTTTGTTGTTGAAAACTACCTTATTAAGCTGGTTTAAAAAAAATGTCCCCACCTGGGCTTGAACCCGAGACCTCGCGCTCATCAACATAATACTCAAACCACCCAATCTATTCTGTTTTTCTGATTATATACTCAACACAGTTATATATAACTCGCTTCAGCTAGTCTTCCTCTTCCTCACCTTCCCATTGACTGGAACTTTTTCTAATCCCCACGGTTTTAAATAAAACTTTAATTTATGAATTGAAATTGAAAAGCACATGACTAGTTTGGATATCCTATTGACAGAATCAGATGGAATAGAAAATAAAAATAAAAAAAATATAGCAGCAGATAACGAAGAACATGAGTATGAAGTCAACATCAAATTCGAATTTTTAAAGTGTTTTAGACCTCAATTCCTAAATGAAATAAGTTTTAAATCATTCCTTGAAACTTCATAGATTAACAATTTCAACAAAATCATCAAAACCAAGACGAATTTTATGAAGAACAGGTTGTTTGACTTCTATAAATCGGAACTTTGACCCCTAAATTTGAATTCGATATCAGGAATTGAGATATGAAACTTTGCAGAACGTTTGGATAAATGATTCCTAGCAACACTACACCTATAGTTTTTGAAAATTGGTTCGTAATTGATTTATGAGCAAACAGTGGAAAGAACAGGGCTATCGAACAGTTTGACAAATGTTTCATGGTTAATTCTATGAATTACAGTAAGACGTTTATGATATGATTGTATACTGACTACTACCGCATTAGTAATTGTTTGTGTTTGTTTTGTAGCTCAGATTAAATCGCCATTCACAGATTCGTTTAGTACCAGAAATAAATAAAATATATAAAGGTGAAATGTGATTGAGAATCAATTGGTACGTTTGATGTTAATGTGTAACGGATTGAAGACAAAAATAAATTGATAAACAGTTTAATGGATAGTTGTTCAACAACTCGTACGTTTTCTGAAATTTATCTAATATATTTTCATATATCTGTATTTCTATTTTATGTATATATATTTGTATATATATTTATATATATATAATTGTATATTTATATATCTGTTTATATTTATCTGTGTAAAATTCGTAATTTTAATAATTAACAATCATAACTATATTATTACTAATACTAATATTACTAATAATATTAATATTATTGATAAATAAACTAGTAATAATAAAGGATAAATAATAATAATATAATAACTTATTCATATCAAATTTCATATATATATATATATATATATATATATATATATATATATATATATATATATATATATATATATATATATATATATATATATATATATATATATATATATATATATATATTAGAAATAATGATATTGACGATACAAATATTAATATTAATATTAACATTTATAATAATAGTGATGGTAATGACAATATTATTATTGTAACAATTATTTTTAAACTTTTAATTAAGTTTTATTAATTGTAATGTTTAATAATCATATATAATAACTTTTATTAACTTTTTACTATTATTTACTATTCTATAATCACATATTCTGAATATTTAATATTTATATCTTTTATATATATTGTAATATACATTTAACATTAATTATGTATAGATTTCATATATATATATATATATATATATATATATATATATATATATATATATATATATATATATATATATATATATATATATATATATATATATATATATATATATATATATATTTTAATAACAACTTCATTATTTTATATATTACCTTACATATTCAACACAAATGATTAAATTTTATTTTATTTTTACATATTTAATTTAAATTATGTTTTATTACTTCTAATTATTATACATCCTTACATTTACATATATATACTTATTTAATTACAAACAATTGTTCGTGAATTGTCGGTAATAGTCACAGGTTAAATGAATACATCTAAACAGTTCAAAAATTTTGAGATTCAACATTACAGACTTTGCTTATCGTGTCGAAATCATATAAGAATAAAGTTTAAATTTGGTCAGAAATCTCCGGGTCGTCACAATTCTGACGATGTTGACGGCACTGACTGTGCTGGTGATGCTGACGATACTGTTGATGTTGTTGGTAAAACAAGTCTAGCTTGTAAATCGTGCACCATTCCGGTCAGGGTTTCTACTCTACTGTCTCTGTTCACTCATCTGATTTATGGTTAGAGCTAGAATAGATAATCTCTAAGACTTTAGAGACTACATAATCGTCGCAGAACGTTTTTCCAATGAAGTTATGAATCAACACTTCATCGTTTGTTGTTGTTGTTGTTGGTATTCCTTGGTGTCTATGATGAGTATGACGTTGATGCTCGTGGAACAGTTATGATGTTGAAGCATGGGATGTGGATGTTGTTGGTGGTGGTAATGGTTCTGTTGGTGTTGCCGATGGTGGTACTGGTTATGCTGCTGGTGCTGCTGCTGGTGTTCGTAACCTTTGCACCATATTCTCCAAAGCCACTACCCGAGCGCGAAGCTCGTTGACTTCTTCTATTACACCGGGGTGATTATCGGTTCGGACGATCGGATAAATAAGATCTAGAATTTGATATAGTATATACTCGTGACGAGATACTCTGGAAATGAGAGAGAAAATGGTGTTTCAGACAGGTTCACCGGTAAGTGCTTTCGGTTCTTCACCAAGAGGGCAATGGGGTGGATGGAAGGGATCACCTTCTTCTTGTCTCCAATGATTGAGGAGGCTAAGAACTCATCCCCAATTCATCCAGAATAGATGATGGCTGATTGGTTGGTCCATTCCGGTCACACTGCTTGCAGGATCCATCTCGTACAGATTAGGGAAATGATTTTTCGATATGAGGAAGATTATAAAACTTAAATTTGGTATTCTTTAATACATAAATTACATATGTATATATAATACCAAAATCCCATAAATTACGGAGGAATCTTTGAAATATGTTAGGCAAAGTTTACAGTAACAGATACATTAAGATATGAATTAGCAGATAAGCTAAGATATGAATTTTGTCTATACACTATTTATGCAATCAATGTAGTAAGATGTGTTTAGAATAAGAATGATAAGCATGTAATTTCCGACAAGAAATGATAAGCAAAAATTTTGACATGCAACTAAGGTCGAAGTCCAAACTCACTAATGCATCCTAACGACTATCAGTTAGACACACTAATGCAGACATGGTTCGCTAAGACCACCGCTATGATACCACATGAAGCGACCCGTCCTAATCCATAAGGACGAATACAATAACATATGCTTACATTGCGAGGTTGATGTTTCAAGATGTAACCTTTAAAATGTAGACAATATGCTTAATAATTAACACATAATACAGGCAGCTAAAACCCGATCATGTAGTAACTAGCAAGTAAATTGACCAGTTCGATCCACAGGGAGATGTTTGTTTAAATGATTTTACCACGATTAATTATTCTAAAAAGGGGGTTTGTATTTGAAGTTGTGTTTTTGTTTAACGAAATAGTAAATAAAAATAATAATTAACAAGAATGAGAATGCGGTGTTTACTTCTTTGCTTGATAAATGACAGGGATTGTTCTTTTATAATTAAAACCGTTATACGATAGTTACAATAGAGTAGTTTATATCAATTTCACAATATCTATAAACTTAAGAACTATGTTTAATCAACAAGATTCCTTCTTGGTTAAATTCACATAATACCTAGTTTACTAAGATCACTCTAAGTAAACTACATGATTGTAAAACCTAAATATCATCCAATTACCATCCTATATTCACATATAGTTGTCTAGATCACAAGGTGTTGAAGTACAAATTATAGCCTTTGATAAATTCACATAAATCAAGTCATAACTCGTATAATTGAACTAGAATATAAAGATAGTTACAACAATGGATTTCTTGAAAGAACATGGTGATTTAGATTGATTAACTAACTAGATTCAACCTGGTTAAACTCACGTGAAACCGTAATTACAACAATCACTTGAGGTAATTTCATAACTATGTTGCTTTGGAACTTATTCAATTACCGAATTAAACACATAACAAAATCACTTAAGTGTATGTATCTAATCGTCTAGATTACTAGATGTATTGAAGTATAGATTGTTTTCCTAGTTAACTCATATTAATAGGTTGCAATCTATATAATTGAAGTAATGATCTAAACATGCATAACAATGGTTCTTACGGTTGAACTAGATAATTAAATCAATCAAACATATGTATAACTAGCATAACATCAAAGTATAGAACAATCCCAAGCCATAAATCTTACATTGAAGCAAACACACAAGGCTTTTAGCCTAACATAATCATAGTAGAACTAATGAAACAGTAAATACAAGTTGAATTCATGTTAAAAAGATATAGAACAATAGTACCAATTGCGATAAACGATCCTAGCTTAATATTGATGTTGAAAGAGTGGAGATTAACTTGCAGCCTTCCTTGGACCTTGAAAATCGTCTTAAAACTGGGGGAGAACGTAGTAGTGAAGGTGTCTCAAGTAAGTAACCAAAGGCTCCATTAAATAGCCTCAAAAGTTAGGTATTTTGGCCAGAAAGTGACCAGATGCGCCGCATCTCTTTGGGATGCGCCGCATCTCTTTTCGTTCAGTAGATTCCAGCTCGCTTCTGCACTCAGGACTGTCAGTAGGGGGTCAGATGCGCCGCATCTGGGACAGATGCACCGCATCTGGCTTGGATGCGCTGCATCCATCTCAGATGCGCCGCATCCATCTCAGATGCGCCGCATCCATCTCAGATGCGCCGCATCTGGGGCTGTTTTGGTCCAGAAGTCTGCATGCTCCGCATCTGAAACTGTCGGGAATTATTTGGTGCACAGATGCACCGCATCTAAGAGAGATGCGCCGCATTTAGACCTGTTTCAGTGGTTTCGGGCTGTTTTGCGCGTTCAATCTTCGTTTTAACTCTGTTTTTGCTGTTGGTCTTCATTTATTCATTCGCAATGGACTTTTACAAATATACATGAATTACAATACATACGTATAACAATTACATACAAATGGAACAACTTTGGATCAAAATAACAGCAATAAACATGTATAATTTTGGCGTTATCAAAATCCCCACACTTAAACCTTGCTTGTCCTCAAGCAAGACTTATAAGAAATAGAAATATACTACAGTAAACACACTTATTTAATTGAGAACATAAAAATGGGAATCACTCACTTGATATAGTACACAAGATACACAAGTTATTTAGTAACACAATAACTCACACTATATGGAAATCACACTTGGGTCACAATATATACACACTCACACTTTTATTTATTTCACAATGTAATACACACACTTTGAGTACACACACGATTATTTATTTCACAATGTAATACACACACTTTGAGTACACACACGAAATGAAATCATGCCAAAGTCGAATGGTGGGTTTTAAAGTCCACATTTCTTAAAAATTTGGATCCTTATGGAAATTGGGACCTTTGTGAAAAACCTTTTATATTTTGAAAATTAGACATGTTAGTTTTTACACTAACAAGTTTTCCAGTTTTAACCTCAAAGTCCGGTTGAGGGTAACTGAAAACCGAAGCCTCGGTCGGCGCTTAGCAAGCTACTCGTCCCCATGATTGAAGTATCATGGAACTTGAAACCGGATGTCCTAAAAATGGTTTTACACAATATAGTTCATAAAATAGCATAAGTTTTAGAAGAAACTATATCATATCCAAATATCATCGGTGAACCATGAGTTTGCACACCTCAATTTGTTATGGCATATGTATGTTAACCGCGGTCAACATAGATGCGGTTGATCTTTATGGAGATCATCCATCTGGGGATTAGATTCATTAGTCTTAAAAGCTAATTTGCATTGTGCCCCCCATTGTACGAGACAGATCCATCTCATGGTTTGGATAAGTCTGACCACCAAAAACCCTGTTTGATGCTGAGGTGAGGTAGATTTCCAGCCGATGATAGAGATGACTTTTCAAGATTTTTCGTCAACCTACAGCTGTTCTGGACTACGACTTCTAACATAAGTTAGCAAGTGTGTCATATTGGAAGACTTGACTTCCATTACAATCATTACATGGATGAGCATTGGATTAGATTGTTAGAACAACAAATTACTTAATGATTTTCATTTCATCCAGAATGTGGTATAGCATGATGATTATATATTTTATATGACTACTAGTTTTATGATTTTTAACAAAATAAACTCAATCATTTGGTTGTTTCTTAATTTGTTTTGTGATAATAATTTCGGTGTATACACCTTGTTTTAAAATCTACAAATTTTAAATAAAATTTGAATTTATGAAGATAGAAGTTTAAAAATTTTCACCATTTTAAGCCTTTTTAACCAAAATCAAAAACCCGAAAGAATTTATAACTTCCTCCCCACAGTTGAGTTCATGTATCGCCCTCGTTACATGAAATCAAAAAAATTTAAATTCAAGAGGGTTAAAGAGTGTAAGAGAGTTTATTACTTTCAAGGTTTAAAACCGAAGTTCACGGGATGATGGCGCTGAACTGAATGCCAGCATAAGAACATCATCCGCTTCTTGCAACCACAAAACAATCACCAATCAAGTATGTGCTGAACTTACTGCCAGTCTTTGTAAAAATGCAGCATATATGTCACACCCCCAGTTAGGGCCTGGGCGAAATGTGATTCAATGTCATAATACATACCAACATATTATAAAATGAGAACAATAACTATATGAATAAAACCAAATTGTATTTGAATAAACGCAGCGGAAGA